>NC_045548.1:66928552-67196052 GCF_009769535.1 Thamnophis elegans
GTTTCTGTGATTATAAGAAAAGCAGGTAATTTTCTTGTCATAATGCAAAAGTGGTTGGTCCTTGCCTCTTTCCCAAGACTGAGAGAGCGAGCAACTGATCCAATGTGATCTCGTCGGCCTCATGCTTCAGGTGGGACTAGAATTCAGCTTCCTGGTTTCTAGCCTGATGCCTTAACGCAGGGCTCTCCAAACGTGGTAACTTGAAGACTTGTGGACTTCAACTCTCACCTTTTCTTCCTGTCCATGTTAAATATATGGCAAAATGCCATTGGAGGGAAAACCCACTTAGGGTAAGGGTTAGGTCCCCATGAACTCAGAGAGCAAAATGGATGTTGCCAATGAATTGCAGCGTATCAGTATATTTAGAAGGGGCATAGTTTTCAGCCCAACTTTTGTAGCTGTCCATGTCAATTACATGGGAAAAATCTCACTTAGGGTTAGGTCCACGTGAACCCAGAGAGCAAGATGGATTTCATCAATGAATTCATAGCTGATTGGTATGGTTATTACGGAGCATAGTTTTTTAGCCAACCTTTTTTACCTGCCTAAGTTAAATACAGGGCTAAAAAACTATGCCCTGTCCTAAAGATAATGATGTGCTGTGAAATCA
The DNA here is from genome assembly GCF_009769535.1 of Thamnophis elegans. Classification (NCBI taxonomy): domain Eukaryota; kingdom Metazoa; phylum Chordata; class Lepidosauria; order Squamata; family Natricidae; genus Thamnophis; species Thamnophis elegans. The sequence continues at coordinate 66,929,163 of NC_045548.1, forward strand.
TTGGAACATCCACTTTGCTCTCCGAGTTCAAGGGGAGACCTAACCCTAACTCTAAGTGGGTTTACTGTCCAATGGGATTTTCCTGTGTAATTGACATGTACAGGTAGAAAAAGGTGGTGTTAAAACTATGCTCCCTCCTAACGATACTGTGCACTGCAAATTCATTGGCAACATCCATTTTCTTCTATGAGTTTATGGGTTTACCCTACAATGGGATTTTCCCATGTATTTGACATGGACAGGTAGAAATGTTGGGCTAAAAATGTCAACCGCCTCCTAAGTATATCAATGTGCTGTAAGTTCATTGATGGCATCCATTTTGCTCTCCAAGTTCAAGGGAACCTATGCATAACTCTTAGTGGGTTTATTGTCCAATGGGATTTACCCATGTATTTAACCGTGACCCGTCAAAACCGCGTTCCACAAAAGCGCGGTCGACGAAAGCGCGTATGTGACGTCATCACAGCGCGATGAAAAAGATCGAAAAATTGAAATAAAAATTAAATTACAGCAAGCCGATTCACATAAAGGTAAGGGTTAGGGTTAGGGTTAGGGTTAGGGTTAGGTTAAGGGTTAGGGTTAGGGTTAGGTTTAGAGCGTTAGCGTTACGTTTAGCGTTAGGTTAAGGGTTAGCGTTAGGTTTTTCGTTAGGTTAAGGGTTAGGTTTAGGGTTAGGTTTAGGGTTAGGTTAAGGGTTAGGTTTAGGGTTAGGTTTAGGGTTAGGTTTGGGGGGGTTAGGGTAAGGTTTTCGCTTTATTTTTACATTTTTCTATCTTTTTCGTCGCGCTGTGATGACGTCACATACGCGCTTTCGTCAACCGCGATTTTGTCCTCCGCGGTTTTGTGGTGGAACCGTATTTAACATGATCAGGGATGTGGTGGCTCAGTGGCTAAGACACTGAATTTGTCGATCAGAAAGGTCAGCAGTTCAGCGGTTTGAATTCCTAGCGCCGTGTTACTTGTCCCAGCTTCTGCTAACGTAGCAGTTCAAAAGCATGTAAAAATGCAAGTAGAAAAATAGGGACCACCTTTGGTGGGAAGGTAACAGCATTCCATGCGCCTTTGGCGTTTAGTCATGCTGGCCACATGACCATGGAGACATCTTTGGATGGCGCTGGCTCTTCGGCTTTGAAACAGAGATGAGCACTGCCCCCTAGAGTCGGAGACGACTAGCAAATATATATAAGGGGAACTTTACCTTTACTTTAACATGATTAGGAAGAAAAGCTGAGCTGAAAATTATATATTTAATGTTTGAAGAATACAAGTTTTCAGCTGTACCAACCTGAGGAAGCCTGTTGTTTGCACAAGAAACAGGTTAAACTTTGTAGGGAGTTGTTCTTAGATCTCACTGACTTATCACTGAGAGGCAGAGCTATGTTCAAATGCAAATATATTAATTGGAAAACCTGTGCCCGATGTAACAGACAAGGCAAGAAAGACAACCATCCACAAGGAAGATGGATTCTTCAGGAAACAGCCCCGAATCCCACAGGTGAATGTTAGAATTATTCAGTGATTTTTTAGTTGTTCTGTGTGTATCTAATGATGATTACAGCCCACTGGGTAATTATTTAAGACTAAGCTTCATCAAATATAGATAAACTTGTTACAAGCAAGCAGATGATGCCTTTTAATCCAATATTGTCCTGGATTGGTTTGGGGATGTGGGAATTCAACAGTTGTGGCTTTTAAAGTATTATTTATGACTAGCATTGTGGTGAACCCGTAATTGAAATATACTTAGTAAACCGTAGTTTTTTTTTTTAAAAAAAGAGTTAATGTGTGAATCCAGCCTTACTACTTTATAAATTTAATAATCTAATTTTCTCACTGTTCCATTCTAGCCATTTTCTTAAGTTTTGAGCTGCCCATTAAGACTGGCTTGATTTAATCTACTTATGTAGGGGTTGGACCTATTTTTATATATACAGTATATGCAACAATATATTCTGAATTAGTAAATAACTGAGATTTCCAATTTATCTGAACAAGTTACTTGAAAAAACAAACTGTACTTCTTGCTAACATTTACCAAACTGTCAGAATGTATGTTAAGAATGTTAAGGAAGTTGTTGACTTTAAATGTTGACTTTAAATGTGTAAATTAGGTATCTAAATATGAAAATACATGCTCTTGGTCATAAGGAATTTCTTCCTTTTCAAGTTTATTTAATAAATTGTGACTCTTACTGTATTCAGACCAGAGGTGGGTTTCTGCCGGTTCGGCCCAGTTTGGCCAAACCGATAGTGGTGGCGGTGGGAGGCTCCGCGCACCCGCCCGGACGTTTCTGCGCATGCACGGAAGTGTTGTGCGCAAGCACGAGCAAACCGGTAGTAAAACGGTGGGCAATCCACCACTGATTTGAAGTCTGAATTTATTCCAACTTCCTGAAATAAATGGTGGAAATATGAATTAAATAGGGCTATACACTACTCAGCGTAGGTTTCAGGATTCTTGATCTGTAGAATTTTGTTTAGGAGAAGGAGGACAATGAGAAGAACATCTGGATTGTTCGCGAATAAGCTTTGTTCTAATGTAACTAAATTTCATTCACAATGGCATGCATTTGCATTCAACAATTAATTCTACCCTGTTGCTTCCTTTTGGAAACATCCTTAATCCCCGAATGACTACAGGTAGCTCTTAATTTACAACCTTTACTTTAGCGACTGCTCAAAGTTACAAAAGCACTGAGAAAAGTGAGGTGACCATTTTTCACACTTACGACCATTGCAACATCCCCACGGTCACATGATCGAAATTGGGATGCTTGGCAACTGGCATGTATTTATGATGGTTGAAGGGTCCCGGAGTCATGTGATCATCTTTTGCGACCTTCTGACTAGCAAAGACAGTAGGGAAGTATGTTTCCTTTAACAACCATGTAACTAATTTAACAATTGCAGTGATTCACTTAACAACTGTGGCAAGAAAGGTCATAAACTGGGGCAAGACTCACTTAACAACTGCCTTGCTCAGCAATGGACATTTTGGACTCACCTGTAATAAATTCACTAAGCTAAATATTTCCTATATACTTTGAATTTGTGGGAACTTTCTAGGAACTTTAAGAAAAATAAATGCTAGAATTTTCTAAAATCAGTATTTAGCATTATTAAAATTAAGGAAACACACTTTCTAAGACATAGCAATATATATTTTTCTGCTTGCTTTATTTTTCTTTTTATAGTCAGCGAAGCTATGCACTAGTCCTGAAGTACATAAGTGATGGAATGGATGCAATATTTTTCAATCACAGCAACTTTATGATGTATGGACTTCAATTCCACAATTCCCCAGCTAACCATCTTGCTAAGACTGAAAAACGCTATAGAATAGCGTATTCATCTAAAAGGCATATGCATTGTGCAGGACTACCAGCAAAAGCCCACAATCGGCTGTATTTTCCAGCTGGCGAATCAAATTTTTGTTTGCAACATAATAAAACGTTTGGAAGAAGTTTTTTTTTTTGAAAATTTTATTAATTTCATATATACATTCACAATTATATGATCTCATAACTGTTATTAATAATATGTATTTATAACAATTTTTTCCCCTACAGTTGACAATATACTTGAGATTACTTTCTTACCATCCCATAACTCCATCTTATCTTACAACATTCCTACTTCTTCTTCCTTCCTTCCCTCCTTCCTTCCCTCTCTTCTCTCCTACTCTCCTTTCTTCCCTCCTTCCTTCCCTCCCTCCTTCCCCCTTCCCTCCTTCCCTCCCCCCTTTCTTCTCTCCTTCTCTCCTTCCCTCTTCCTTCCCTGCTTCCTTCCCTGCTTCCTTCCCTCCTTTCTTCTCTCCTCCTCTCCTTCCTTTCCCCCTTCCTTTCCTCCTACCTTCCCCCTTCCTTCTCTCCTACATTCCCTCCTTCCTTCCCCCCTTTCTTCTCTCCTTCCTTCCCTCCTTGCTTCCCTCCTTCCTTCCCCCCTTTCTTCTCTTTCTTCTCTCCTTCCTTCCTTCCTCCTCTCCTTTCCCTTCTCTCCTTCCCCTTCCTCCCCTTTACCTTTCCCCTCATCCTCCCTTATCTCCCCTCTCTCCTACTCTTACATTCCCTCCAATTCTTCCTCTGCTTTTCCCTCTCTCCTATTCCTCTCCTTTCTCCTCACCTTCCTATCTTTCCTTGGAAGAAGTTTTATTCACATTAAAACTTTCTTCCGGTGTACAGTTGGAAGCAAAAATGCAAGATACGGCCAGAATAATAAAAATGATTAAGATCTGCACATAGTCATTTAAAGCAGCTTTTAAAAAAAGACCTGGATATTATAAATTCTCCTTACAGTAAGCTTTTGCAGATATCCCAGCAATATGAATCCATTACTATTTGTTTGACTTTTGATTACATTGTGCAAGAAATTGAATGAAAATGGGGTTTGAGTTATTTGAGCGTTTTCCTCAGAAAAAGTAAGAGAGGTATGAAAAAGTATTTCAAACTTATTCTCCCAAATCATGGAGTAGGGTGTTGTGAGCATCTGTGTTTTTTTTTAAGTCAAGTTTTTTTATTTATATATACCCTGTTTCCCTGAAAATAAGACTTCCCCGGATAATAAGCCCAATCGGGCTTTTGAGTGCAGATGCTAAAATAAGCCCTCCCCTGAAAATAAGCCCTTCCTAAAAATATTGCAACACAGCAGCAGTCATGAGGTGACCATGCTTGCTGCCTGCTGCACCTCAAAAATAATAAGACCTCCCCGAAAATAAGGCCAAGCTCTTATTTCGGCGGTGAAAAGAAAATAAGACCCTGTCTAATTTTCGGGAAAACACGGCAAATATTTTGAAGAAAGAGTATTGTCCAGGCATTTTGTTTTACAGAAGAAGAAAAAAGTAACAGATATAGTGATATAGTGTTAATGATAATACATGTAATAATTATAACCATATTTATAAGTATACTAGCGTATTTATGATCATATTAATTATACTAACATACTTAGTTATAGACAACATTCATATTTTACTTACACATAACATTAATCTTTCATCTAATTTCTACCTAATTTTATCTCTATTGATAAAACCTATTCCACATTGAGTAGTTCTCTGTATCTCCTTTATCTTTTATTTTCAATGTCAACCTGTCCATCTCTGTACAGTCCATTATTTTCCAGATAATATTTTCATAATAGGGTGGGGTGTTCTCATTTTTCCAATATTGTGCAAATACAATTTTCACTGCTATTAATATATGTAACATTGTATATAATCCCTTTATCATAACTTTCTGATATTATACCTAACAAAAAAAAATTTGGTTTTAAATCTATATGCAGCTTAATCATCTTTTCCAACCAGGTGTGTATTATCATCCAATATTTTCTTGCTTTCATACATGTCCACCACAGATGATAATAAGTACCCGGAGTCTGATTACATGTCCAACATTTGATGGACACATTGTTAAATATTTTTGCTAAAGTTGGAAGAAATGTCCTTCTGGGTTCGGCTCCAAGTGGGGAAAAAGACACTGGAAACATGGAGGCTGCTTGGAAAGATGGTTTAACGGTGGACAGGATCACATGGCTTGAGCTCCTGAACAGAAAAGGGGGATCACAAGATGTTGGGTGAGGAAGAAAAGAGAGAAAGTTCCTGACTTTATACTCTCTGTTTGGCCCCACCTCTTTGTTTCCTGTTCCTGTGTAAGAAATGTATTCTGATTGGTTGTCAGACTTCCAATGGCGCCATGCAGGGGCAACTTTTTAGGTTGTGCTTTGAGTCCAAGTTTGGTTGAGCATTGCTTTTTCCCAGGTGCCCTGTGGTGAAATGGGTAAAGGGCTAATACTATCATGCCTTAATCCCATCACCCTGGAGCTGAAGGGGGGAACTGTTTGTTATGTAGAATAGAGTGGCTTGGGCATTTTAATGGCCCATTAAGGAAAGTGAGGGCTATTAAGAGTGAGTCTGTTTCCTGCCTAAAAACATGTTTCTCCATTTCTGATTCAGGGAAATATAATATTCTGCCTTTTTGATATTTCCTAGGATATTTCATTTTTCTAGGAGAGGGGTGGGTGCTAATTTCCTATGCTAGTCTTGCCGGTGGCAAATGCCACCTGTAAAACATTTTATAAAGATTTTCCTTCTATGCAGTAGCCATTGTCATACAATGTGTCTGTGTATGCTTAAGGTGTATGTTTTTTTTTCTCCTTCTGTATGTACACAATCTGTTTTTCTATGCTATTATTTCCTCCTTTTTAAAGGTTAAATGTCATCAGTTGTTGGGTAGTGCCTAAGTTGTATAATATAAATAAAAAAATAAATAGAAACAGAGAAAAGGGATTTGTGCTTCCGTGCTGCTTCATCTGTTTCCGCTCCTCTATTTCTAATCATCAGGGTGTGTTCTTTACATTTTTACAACATTAGAAAGAACTGCTAAGCTACCGGCTGTTCTAATTCTCGGGAACGGAGATGGTGGGATTGCAGGCATGTTTTCCAACTGTTTTGCCCAAACATGCCATTTGTTCTGCAAATGTGCTTTGAGTTGCCCCAAAAGCAAAATGCTCAGTTGGGTGGGTAGCTCTTAGTATAGTTTGGAATCTTCACCTTGGATCAGCAAGATGCTTGTTTTGTCCCCTATGGTTTTTGCTGAGATATTAATGATATAGTGTTGGAAGAAATGTCCTTCTGGGTTCGGCTCCAAGTGGGGAAAAAGACACTGGAGACATGGAGGCTGCTTGGAAAGATGATTTTAATGGTGGACAGGACCACATGGCTTGAGCTCCTGAACAGAAAAGGTGATCACATGCTTCAATGTTGGTGGAGAAGAGAAGGGAAGGAAAAGGAGGAAGAGAAGCTGAGTCCCTGGTTTTATGCCCTCTCTGAACTTTGATCTTGAGCTTGTATTCTGATTGGTTGTCAGACTCCCATGGGGCCATGCAGGGGCAACTCTCTAGGCTGCGTTTTGAATCCAGGTTTGGTTGAGTTCTCAGATGCCATGTGGCAAGTTGGGTAAAGGGCCAATATTATCATGCCTTAATCCCATCACTCTCGAGCTGAAGGGGAGAACTCTTTATTATGTAAAGTGGTCCAGCTCAGGCTTTAATGCCTCATTGACAAAGGGGGATGGGCAGGAAGCTGCAGGCAGCTATTCTGTCTTTTAAAACATGTTTCTTTCTTTTCACATCCAGAGACATATTCTGCCTTTTCAATATTTCCTAGGCTATTTCATTTTTTCTGGGAGAGGGCCGGGTGATAACTTCCTACAATGTCTATGGAGATTCTCAGTCATCCAGGTCATGGTTGTCCCAAAGCTGCTTTTTCAAGAGGCAACTGGACTTTCTTTGTTTCTTTGCAACTGGACTTGCTTCAGTTCTTTCTTCAGTTGAGTCTGAAGAACTGAAAAAGTTTCTTGGATGAGAAGTGAAACTTCTTCAAAAAGGAAAAATAAACAAAGAAAGTCCAGTTGCCCAGGGGTGGCATTTACATACCTTCCCTACCGATTCGCAAATGTGAATGTGCATGTACTTTTTGCTAAAAAGGGCCCGAATGGGATGCCATAGAGAGAACTGGTCCCAACTGGTAGAATACCACCTCTGCAGTTGCCTTTTGAAAAACCACCTTTTGGAGAGAAGAAAGGAGGGAAGGAAGGAGGGAAGGAAGGAGGGAATGTAGGAGAGAAGGAAGGGGGGAAGGAAGGAGGAAAGGAAGGGGGAAAGGAAGGAGAGAAGGAGAAAAGAAAGGAGGGAAGGAAGGAAGGAGGGAAGGAAGGAGGGAAGGAGAGAAGGAGGGAAGGGGAAGGAGGGGGGAAGGAAGGGGAGTAGGAGAGAAGAAACGAGGGAAGGAAAGAGGGAGGGAGGGAAGAAGAAGTAGGACCGTTGTAAGATAAGATGGATCTATGGGATAATAAAAAAGCAATCTTCAAATATATTGTCAACAGTAGGGAAAATTTGTTATAAATACATATTATTAATAACAGTTATGAGATCATATAATTGTGAATGTATATATGAAATTGATAAAATAAAATAAAAAAAATTAAAAAAAGAAGGAAAGAAAAACTACCTTTTGGAAGCATTCAGACTTCTAAGATTCTGTTACTATAACCTTATCATAAAAGTAGCACTATCACGTACGACTCTGGTTTCCTAGTCTAGTCTACCTTGAAGGCCTGACAGAGGCTTTTAACAGTGGTTCTTCATCCTCCAACACTATGGAGCATACGGTCCATTCCATCGAAAATGTAATTCAAAAAGAAGGAAGGGATGATATACAGGTAGTGCTCAACTTATGACCACAATTGTGTCCTAGGATATTTCATTTTTCTGAGAGAGGGCTGGGTGATACCTTCCTACAATAGAAAAGAGCTAGACAGATGATTAGACAACTGGAGGCTAAAACATATTGTAGAAAGTTAACACCCACTCCTCTCCTAGAAGAATGAAATATTTTAAGAAATATTAACAAGGCAGAATATGCCCCTTAAAAGAGAAATAGAAATCTTAAAACAGAAATTCAGCCCCAGCTCCCTGTACCCAGCAGATATTTTGGTTTTCTACAAGACAAAAGACTGGGCCAGCTTATCTACAAAACAATAAACCTTCACCCTCAGGACATGATAGGATTAACCGTCTACCCATCTAGCAACAGAACTCACCCCATGACATCTGGGGAGATTGCATCACCCAGCAAGGTTCAATCAAACCTGGGACTCAAGACAGTCTATAAAGTTACCCCTGCATGGCCCCATGGGAGTCTGACAACCAATCAGCATACTTGCCCTTACACAGCAACAGGAAGCTCTAAGGCGGGGCCAAGATTGGATGTGTGTGTGTGTATTCCATGTTCTTGATTGCCCAGAACCTCAAACCATATGTAGTCTAGTGAAAGGGAGGACTATGATAGCAGTGTTCCAATATTTGAGGGGCTGCCACAAAGAAAATTGGGTCAACCTAGTTTCCAAAGCACCAGAAGGCAAGACAATAAACAATGGATGGAGACCAATCAAGGAAAGAAGCAACCTAGAACTAAGGAGAAATATCCTGACAGTCAGAATAATTAACCAGTGGAACGGCTTGCCTTCAGAATGTGTGGGTGCTTTTAAGAAGAGACTGGACAGTCCCTTCTGGAGTGCTGTAGGATCTTCTGCTTGAGCAGAGGTTTGGACTAGAAGACACCCAAGGTCCTGTCCAACTCCGTTATTCTTGTTTCAGTGCTTATTTTCTCCTTCTGCTGCTCCTGTTCTTCTTGCTCTTTCTCCTCCTCCTCTTATTTGTTCATTTGTTTGTTTATTTGCAGAAAAGGATTGTTCGCTGGAATAAAGATGAAAATGAAGAGGAAAGGAGACAAGGGGTTATTTATTGCAAACAAGGGAGCAACAGGTAAGCCTATCTAGTTTGAGAAGATTTCAGCCAAATGAGAAGATGATATCCGAATGCTGCAGGACAATTGCTTCCTTGAGACATCCTATCGTTCTGTGCACAATAAAGAGCATGATATCATGCTACATTTGTCCCAGGGAAACCTGAACTCTGAACTTGAGTCTCTTGTAAAGGGAGGACATTTCAAGCATCAATAGAGCAAGATCAATAAATAGACTGTTTTATGTGTATTTGTGTGTGTGTGTGTGTTTGTTTGTGTGTGTGTTTGTGTGTTAGTGTTAGTGTTACAAAGTTTGTGCCATTTTCCATGCTGATTCACTATACTCTTGAGCAGGAGATTTGAAAACTCAGAGCCACCATTTATTATTTATATCCAGCTTTTATTCCTTTTATCAATAATTCAAAGTGGCAAACATATACTGTACTCCTTTCTCCTCCTATTTCCCCCACAACAGCAACCCTCTGAGGTGGGCTGGGCTGAGAGAGAGAGCCTGGCTTTCATGACAAAGGCAGGATTAGAACTCACAGGCCTCTGGCTTCTAGTCTGGTGTCTCACACCAAATTGGTTCCTAGACCAAATTAGTCCCTAAAATTGGTTCTTAATTGAGACTCTTCTCAACCATTGAGAATATCTGCTTAGAGCAGGGGTGTCAAACTCGATTTCATTGAGGGCCGCATCAGGATTGTGTTTGACCTTGGGAGGGGGGGGCAGGGAGGGCATGGTCAGGGGTGTGTGGCCAGATCAACATCACTGGTGTTGGGGGCGCCTATGGTGGCTGAAGCGCTCTGCCGGTGAAAGGGGCTCCTGAGCTCCATTTTTGGCTGCAACAGGCTTCTGCAACCCTCTATCAGTGAAAATGGAGCTTGGGAGAGCTGCGTGCCAACCTCCCGAGGTCCATTTTTTGTTGGCAGAGGCACTGTTGGCCAGTCTTTTATTGTTTCTAGGGGAGCCCCGCGGGCCAGATCTAAGCACCCCACAGGCTGGATCCGCTCCCCAGGACTTGAGTTTGACATCCCTGGCTTACAGTATTTCTGTAGTGCAGAGAAATTTCTAGAGCATTTCTCTAGAACCATCCCTAGGAAACAATGGGTGGGTGTCAGCCTTTCTAGGTAAATCAAATTAGGAATCCATTATAGAGCATAGGTGGGAGACTATGGTCTAGAGGTGGTATTCAGCAGGTTCTGACCAATTCTGGAGAACCTGTAGTGGAAATTTTGAGTGGTTTGGAGAACTGGCAAATACTACCTCTACTTGGCCCCACCCCCATCTATTCTCTGCCTCCCGAGTCCCAGCTGATCGGGAGGAAATGTGGATTTTGCAGTAACCTTCCCCTGGAGTGGGGAAGGAACAGAGATTTTGCAATATCCTCCCTTCCCTTGCCATGCCCACCAAACCACACCCACCAAGCCCACCAAGCCACACCCACCAGGCCACGCCCACAGAACCAGTAGTAAAAAAAAATTGAATCCCACCACTGTTACAGTCCCTTTATGAATTGTGGATTTCAATTCCCAGAATACAAAGCATGGTTGGCTCAGGAATTCTGGGAGTTGAAGTCCACAAGTCATAAAAGGACCATAGTTCCCCATGCCTGTTCTAGTGGACTAGCGCAGTTTTAGATCAGAGGTGGACAAATATGTGATGGTTTGAGACCTCAGTTAACATTTCTGGATGTCCAGGAACCACAATGATCAAGATAGGGATGCAAAATCAAGAAATCTTTAGGCCTTTAAAGGGGAGGGAGAGAACAAAAGGCTTTGTTTTTTGTTAGAAAGTTAAATCTATTTTAGGGCCTAAGCTATCAAACATTTCTTATCCAATACGGCAGGAAATTTTTAATTTTCAGCAAGCTTTGATCATCGAAGGTTCTAATAGTTTGAAACAAGGGGCTTCTAGGCAGGGTTCCACCACAAAACCGCATTCGACTAAAGGGCGCTCGATGAAGCCGCGTAGCTGACGTCATCACAGCGCGACAACAGCGTGGAGAAAAAAGCACGCTGTAAACGCTAAACCTAAAATTAACCCCTAAACCCAAACCTAACCCCCCTAAACCTAATCCTAAACCTAACCCTAAACCTAACCCTAACCCTTAACCTAACCCTAAACCTAACCCTAACCCTAACCCTAACCCTAACCCTAACCCTAACCCTAACCCTAACCCTTAACCTAACCCTAAACCTAACCCTAACCCTTAACCTAACCCTAAACCTAACCCTAAACCTAACCCTTACCTTAACTTGAAGCAGCTTGCTTTCAAAGCGCTATTTAAAGCGCCCTTCTTTCTCCGCGCTCGCTGTTGTCGCCCTGTTGATGACGTCAGCGACGCGGTTTAATCAGGCGCGCTTTAGTGGAGCGCGGTTTTGTCGTGCCACGTCTAGGCAGATATTTGCTCTCTCCTGCTTTAAACCTAATGCTCAAGCTGTCACATGCAGATATGCAATAGTTAGATAATCATTTCTAAAACATCAATAATGGAAGACATGTTTCTCTGAAAGTCCTCCTGCTTATCAGAAATGAACTTTCTCAGCCACATGCAGCTGTTAGGAATATAATCTAACGGTTGGGTTGGCAATATATAAATTACGTAACAATGTTGTACCTGTTTCTTTAAATCATACTGTAAAATGTGATTGGTTGCTGGTTTCCTCAATCGGCCGTAAGAGGGAGCCAGAATGACTGTTAGCTGTCTGTTCCTTAGATGCTGGGCTGATCTGGAAGTGCCTTGAGCTATTGCAACTGCTAGCAAACTTTGTGTACCGGACTAATTATATGATACTGGACTTTGTTATTTGGATTGTCCCTTAACTGAAAGACGTTGATGACTGACTGTCTTATCCGTGTATGACTTGGACTGTTTGATGGACTCTGATACCTCTATTTCCACGAAAGTGAAAGCCTATTTAAATTGCAGTGTCTCTGTATGCTGGTTTGTGTGTTCTCCAACACAACTCTCACAACGCTTCGCTGAACGCACTCGCTCTCCCAACGGGGAGTTTACCTAACAGCAGCTATAGTGGATTATTGCTTTAAATCTCAAAGGTCCTCCCTAAATTTATCTACGTGTTTTCTCCCCCGCTTTGGGAATTTGTGTTTTAGGGAGAGGAAGGAGAGAATGGCTGTACAGTTATAAATCTAAACCAAAGCTAGATGTCAAAGGGACTGATTAACTTGTCCACAGAGATGTCACGAAGAAACTTCCAATTTCCCTTTTAATTATGAGCAGATAAATAAGCAAAATGTCACACAGGGCTTCATTATTGACATTGCCAGCAGGCATTTCAAACAGCGTAATGAGGTAGAATTCATGCTATCCAAGCAACGTGATGTCTTTTTCATGTTTTAGACTAGAGTTCCAGTCGTATTACATATATAGAGGGCAAAGTTTGCACACTTCTACCACAAAAAGCCATGCTTTTAATAATAATATAGTAATAATTCTCACGACTACAATTGAGCCTAAAATTTCTGTTGCTAAGCCACACAGTTGCTAAGTGAGGTTTGCCCCATTTTACAACCTTTTTTGCCACAGTTGTTAAGTGAATCACCACAGTTGTTAAGTTAGTGATATGGTTGTTAAGTGAACTTAGCTTCCCCATTGACCTCGCTTGTCAGAAGGTCACAAAAGGGAATCACATGACCCCGGTAGACTACAACCATCATAAATACCAGTTGCCAAGTGTGTGAATTTTGATCACGTGACCACAGGGAGGCTGCAACAATCAGACGTGTGAAAAACGGCCATAATTCACTTTTTTCCCAGTGTTGTTACAACTTCAAACAGTCACTAGGTCAAGGTTTCCGACTAATGAACCCAATAGCAGTTAGACTTATATACCGCTTCATAGGGCTTTCAGCCCTCTCTAAGCGGTTTACAGAGTCAGCATATTGCCCCCAACAACAATCCGGGTCCTCATTTTACCCACCTCGGAAGGATGGAAGGCTGAGTCAACCCTGAGCCGCTGAGATTTGAACAGCCGAACTGCAGAACTGCAGTCAGCTGAAGTAGCCTGCAGTGCTGCATTTAACCACTGCGCCACCTCTGCTCTCTAATCAGATGAACCCCATCCCTGAGTGTCACAAATCATGTTAGCCAATTAGGAAAATTGGCGGGCTCTCCAGGCACTCCTTCCCCGACCTTATCCATTGCCAGTAAAGATGACCTTGGTTCTCACGAGAAAGCTCTTTGTTGTGTCTAGTAAGGCGTTCTACCCTCCTTCCCCCCCCTTCCCTCTCTGTGTGGCAACTGAGGAACAGAAAAATGGCTGCTGCCAGATTCAGTTCAAAGTTGACAATCGGTTCTCCCTCTAGTGAGTGAGAAGTATCGTCGGGTTGCCTTTGCCCTCATCTTCGCTGTCATAGGAGTTGGGCTGCCCACTAGTGAGCAAATTTGCTTGAGTTAATAATCATTAGTCCGAACCTTGACACACTAAATAAATGGCTGTAAGTCGAGGGCTACTAAATAGAGGGCACAATTTGCTCACAACTACCACAAAATCCATGCTTAGGGACATTGATATATTTTTCTTCCACAGAGGAGCAGGTACATGAACATTTACAGCATGAGGTTGTGAGCGGTCAAGATGACGAAGTACAAGATATGCTGAATGATGAAACTGACGCCGTGTGTAGCGCAGAAGTCTCAGCGTCTTGGAGTAAAAGGTACTGTATATCAATCAAAAAAATCTCTTCCCTTGCTCCTGTCTCTTGTTGATCTACCCCAGAGGTGTCAAACTCACAGCGTCACGTTGTCATCACCTGATGGATCACGACTTTTCCCCCTTCACTAAAATAGGGATGGGCGTGGCCAGCGTGTGACGCATCCAGCCCATGGGCCGCGAGTTTGATCTAGCCGAAGACTGGAAACCATGGAAGTTGTCACTTTTCTCCATCATCTGGGATTAACTCTTAATAGGTTGAGAGTTGGAATGCTTAAGCATAAAAGTGTAAAACTCAAGTGTAAATGCTCATGTGAGGCTCTTAGTGAATAATGACATGGAGGAGGAGGAGGAAGAGGAGGAGGAGGAGGAGGAGGAGGAGGAGGAGGAGGAGGAGGAGGAGGAGGAGGAGGAAGGGGCAGAAGCTATATGTCAACAAAATATTTCCACCTGAAGACAAACTTGCCTCAGATGAAAAAGTGGGAAGGAACAGATCAACAATCTTGATTTAGCCTTCGCTCTTGTCTGTAGAAAGCAAGATGCTGACTTCAGTGCAAATTGAATCCACCTTCTGTTATAGAGGAAGCTACAAAGTACATGTACAGCAGTATTTTTCATGTATATGAGATTGATAGCTGTACTATATCATGCAAGAACTCAGTTTGGCATGCAGGCAACCTCAACATTCCCGGTGTTATATCCTGTTCTTTGGGCTGATAACAGTCTCTTTGTGGTTAATATTTAAACACAAAGCAAGTTTTGAACAGGTGACTGTGGCTGTTTGATTCACACAGACCGGTGTTCCAAAAAGATGAATTTTCAGCATGCAGCACCTGCCTGCTTCCCTGGAAAAGATGCAGCTGCTTTAAAAAGCTACTGTGGCTATGTTTGTATTAGCAATAGCAATAGCACTTGGATTTATATACTGCTTCATAGTGCTTTTATAGCCTTCTCTAAGCGGTTTACAGAGACAGCCTATTGCCCCCAACAATCTGGGTCCTCATTTTACCCACCTCAGAAGGATGGAAGGCTGAGTCAACCTTGAGCCACTGAGATTTGAACTGCCGCACTGCGGCTAGCAGTCAGCTGAAGTCGCCTGCAGTACTGCATTCTAACCACTGCGCCACTTCAGCTCCTACATGCTCTGTCTGAATTATTTCCAACTTATTTCCAAACTATTGCCCAGTTCTGCAGATGTTCTAACAGAATAGATATTCCTTGACGTATAACAGTTCATTTAGTGACTGTTCAAAGTTACAATGGCACTAAAAAAACGTGACTTACATGAATGTTTTTCACTCTTATGACCGTTGCAGCATCCCCATGGTCACATGATCAAAATTCAGATGCTTGGCGATGGGTTCATATGTATGACTGTTGCTGGGTCTCAAGGTCATATGATCCTCTTTTGTGAACTTCTAACAAGCAAAATTAGTGGGGAAGCCAGATTCACTTAATAACTGGGTTACTCATTGATTCACTTAACCACAGTGGCAAGGAAGGTGATAAAATGGGAGCAAAACTCACTTAACAAATGTCTCACTTAACAACAGAAATTTTGGACTCAATTGTGGTTGTAAATCGAAGATTACCTGTATTGGGAGGACCCACCATCATTATTGTGGTCAATGAATGGGCAAAAATAGACTGTCTTCCCATGTCAGCAAAGGTTATTTAAGAGTAACTCTCAGTTACTCTTAAGTGTAATTGAGGAAACAGCAAACAGGGATGAATGTTACTCAAAGCTTCTGAGTAGGGCAGATAGTTCCTTCCTTCCTTCATTCATCCATCCACCTATCCATCCGTTCATCCATCCATCCATCTATCCAATCATTCATTCAACTTAGAACATAGAATAACATTATTGTCCATCATTTCTGTGCCTGATCTGAAATTAATACAGGTAGCCCTTACAATCATAATTGAGCCCAAAATTTATGTTGCTAACTGAGAAATTCGTTAAATACATTTTGCCCCATTTTACGACTTTTCTTGCCGCATTTGTTAAGTAAATCACTGCAATTGTTACATGAACGATACCAGTGGTGGGTTTCTAATTTTTTTACTACCAGTTTGCTCATGCAGCCATTCTCCCTCTCTCTCATGCGCGTGACACTTCTGCGTCCGGGCGGTTGGGCGGGGCCTCCTGCCACTGCTACTACCGGTTCGCCCAATCTGGGCTGAACTGGGAGCAACTCACCTCTGAATGACACAGTTGTTAAGTGAATCTGGCTTCCCCATTGACTTAGCTTGTCAGAAGGTCACAAGAGATGATCACCTGATCCTGGGATACTGCAAAGGTCATAAATATGAACCAGTTGTCAAGCATCCAAATGTAAATCATGTGACCATGGAGATGCTGCAACAGTCATAAGTGTGAAAAACGGTAATAAGTCACTTTTTCAATGTCTTTGTAATTTCGAATGGTCTCTAAACAAACTGTTGTAAGTTGAGGATTACTGTATTTTTTGGACTATAAGACGCACCTTTTTCCCTCAAAAAAGAGGCTGAAAATCTGAATGCATCTTATACACTGAATACAGCATTTTTGCCTCCTGAAACCCCACCCCTTCACCAAAATGACCCTGTATAGCTTGTAGGAGGCTTTCAGAGAGCTCCTGGGAGCTGAAGAGGGCAGAAATGAAAATGGGCCATTTTTTGCTCAATTTTGCTCCCCCCCCCAGCCCCAGGAACACTCTATAAGCTTCCTAATGCCCTTTTTTGACAAAAAACAGGCCCGTTTTTGCAAAAAATGGGCTATTTTTTGCTCATTTTTGGACCCTCCACCCTCCCAGGAACACTCTACAAGCCTCCTAAAGGCTATTCATGTCCTTTTTTTTTTTTTTTTTTTTGAAAAAAAAAGAGCCTGTTTTTGTGAAAAATGGGCTGTTTTGGGGAGGTTTGCAGAGTGCAAAACTTTTTTTAAAAAATTTGCCTCTTCAAAACCTTGCTGTGTCTTATACTCCGGTGCGTCTTATACTCTGAAAAATACGGTACTTGTACTTACTATTATTTGCATTGGGCAACATAATACTTTTCACTCTATTCCAAGCAAGTTTCACTTTCCATGTATTTTACTTTTCAATTATTCTGATGGGACATAATTATTTTTTTCATACAGAAATCGTACTTTTTCTGCTTATAGCGGTTTATTTTCATCCTTGCTTATTTTACCTCTTTTCTTCCACACTGTATCTACTTTTCTCCAAGATCTTCCCTTAATGCTCTAAAAAAAACCCATTCTGATAGCACATTAAGAATTCTGTGCTACCGTAGCATGTTCTACTAATTTTCTCAATTTTTCATCATAGTCAAATCAACCATTTTTTAGATCTATTTTAATTCCTTAGCCATGTGTGCATAAGAAAAGGTATATGCTAGAACCAAGTATTCAGAACAAACAGTTCTTTTTCAAAACAGCTATTCGTAAAACATCCTTGCGTTTGTGAAGGGCCCAATCCAGGGGTGGGTTCCTGCCAGTTCTAACGTCTTCTGTAGAAGAGGTTCCACAAATCTACAATGCCGTTTAGAACCAGTTCCAGGTCCCTCCCCCGGCCCATCCGCACATTATCAAGATGAAGAGTGAGAGGAGGAATTCTGGGAGTTGAAGTCCACAAGTCTTAAAGCTGTCAAGTTTGAACACCCCTGGGGATTTTTTTCTAAAGGGTTAGGGGTGCAAGGGTCTGGTAACTTGACAGCTTTAAGACTTGCATGCTTCAAATGCCAGAGTTTCTGAGCCAACATTTTGGTTGCTAAGCAAGAGCGTTGTTAAATGAGTTTTTACAAGTTGGCCATGCCCACCCAGTCACATGACTGCCAATCCACTCCCACTCAGTCAGATGGCTGGCAAGCCACTCCCACAAAGCAGGCCACACCTACAGAAGAGGTTCTAAAACATTTTGAAACCCACCACTGGCCCAATCCATCTGTTTCCATCGCATTCATTCGTACTATCTGGCAGAACATTTTTTCTCAGTGCCTCATCACTCAACCTGCTATAGAACAACCAACACAAGCTATGAAAAAGGTGACACTACCATACATCAAGAACATCTCAGAAACAACCAACAGACTATTACAACCACATAGTATTATTGTGTGGTGCACAAGCCAGCTAAATCCTCCAAAACATCTTAGGTAAAGGAAAAGGCCCAGTAGCCCAAGAAGAAGAAGAAAAAAGGAGGCATCTACAACATACTATGTAAGGATGGCAACGGCTACCCTGTTTCCCCCAAAATAAGACCCAACTGGAAAAAAAGTTCTAGCATGATTTTTCAGGATGCCTGTAATATAAGCCCTTCCCCCAAAATAAGCCCCAGTTAGGATTGTCAGCCACATTTATTACTGTATTTCTCCAACAATAAGACCTAATCAGAAAATAAGCCCCAATTTATCTTTTGGAACAAAAATTAATATAAGACCCAGTCTTATTTTCAGGGAAACATGGATACTAGTCAAGCAGAAGAGTATCGGAACACATCCATGAACACCAAGTAGTAGCCAGTAGTATCATGGAAACTCCTTAATCTCACAATACATGGACATACTCAACTGTATTCAACTGTGAAATTTTGACCATCCTAGATCAAGCTAAATCCAAAAATGCTAAGGAGTTCCAGAAGCTTGGCATCCCCCAAAATAAGCCATCAATAAACTCATAAAAATAAACCATATTTACAAACCGTCCCAAAGAAACAATAAAACAATAAAATGCTAATAAGGAAACAAAAAGACCAGAGCACGTTATCTCCAACAGCCAACACCCAGATAAGCAGAGATTAATACCCAGCAAGTAATTACATAAGCAGAAAACAATATCCTAATCAAGGAAATACCATCTGTCCTTCGGCTCGTCACAAGAGTCCATCACGACAGAAACCCAATATTTTTACTGTTGCCTTTGTTATATTTGTGTTTTTTTATTTGTGCTATTTTATTTATTTATCAGCACAAATAAACACACACACACACACACACACACACACACACACACACACACACACACATATATATATATATATATATATATATATATATATATATATATGTTATATTTATGCTGATAAATAAATAAAGGGAGACTTATCAGCATAAATATAACAAATGTAACAAAAAAGGCAACAGTAAAAAATATTGGGTTTCTGTCTGGATGGACTCTTGTGACGAGCCTAATGACAGAGAGTGGAAGTGTGACCTTCCTCCCATACTTGGGCATACCAGGGGTTGTGACTTTAAATATATATATATATATATATATATATATATATATATATATATATATATATATATATATATATATATATATATATATATATATATTTATTCTCCTCTATTGGAATTTTTCACTTTGGTGACATTCATTCAGAATATCCATGATATTTTCAAAATCTCTTTTCCATTATCCCATTCACTACTGTGCTGAGTGCAGGTATCACTAACCTACTAATTCCTACTTTCATATACACCCACAATGGCATAGATGACACCAATTCATAAGTTTCCAATATGCATCTTAGCTCTTCTGTTCATGATTAAATCTTTCTGTGTTTCCAGCTGGTAGGAAGGAAGGAAGGAAGGAAGGAAGGAAGGAAGGAGTAATGGAGGAAAGGGAAAAGGGAAGGGGAGGGAAGGGGAGGGGAGGGGAGGAGAGGAGAGGAGGAGAGAGGGAGGAGAATGAAGGGAGCTGGTAGGAAAGAAGGAAGGAAGGAAGGAAGGAAGGAGTGATGGAGGGCAGGGAAAAGGGAAGGGGAGGGAATGGGAGGAGGGGAGGGGGAGGAAAAGGAAGCGAGGGAGGAAGGAAGGAGCAATGGAGGGAAGGGAAAAGGGAAGGGGGAGGGGAGTGAGGGCGGGAGGAAGGAAGGAAGGAAGGAAGGAAGGAAGGAAGGAAGGAAGGAAGCATTCTTCTAGCTTTCTAGCAGGTCTGATTTATACAACATTTTAGCCTTGAGTAATATATTGTGCAAACTCAGTCACTGGATACGTCATAGATGAAAATATACTAAACACTCATTCTAAATAAAACATTTGGGCTATCCAGTTCTAAAAAGTCCTTCCAATATTTTGCTCTTGGAATGGATGGCTTTATGCTCTTGGGAAAAGACTAACAGAGCACTCTCTTGCTTGTCCTCCATATTAAATCATGTTGAGGATGATAGTGCCTTTAATACAGAAGGTCATCTAGATGCACCATGTAGAGTAGTGATTGATCGCCACTTTCTCCAATGCTGATTAAAGTTCTCCAACTGACTGACCATAGGACCTCTTGAATGCTGAAACCTGACATTGTTCTGAAAGGATGGTTTCCCTCCAATGTTGTATAACATATGAAGCCATTAAACCTCATAATTGCTGGTATTATTTAATGCCTTTTACATTAGGCTCCCAAGGGTTCAGAGAGAGATTGTTTCTAGTTCCTTTGGGAGTGACTTTGAAAACATAGTTTTTGGCTTTGGCTTGGCATTTTGAGTGGACTAAACATTTTTGCTATACATGAACCACCGACCGAAGTTGGTTCTCCTAAAAATCATGCTTAGAACCAAGGGTGGCCTACCAGAATCCTCCCGGATTCGGGAGAACCCCTAGCTAATGTTATGGCCACTTTGGACGACCTCCAAATCCCACCCCTGGCTTGCCCCGCCCACCACCTGCTCCTCCTGCCCCACCATGCCGCTCCCAGAAGTCTCCACGTGGCCCATTTTGGATACAAGATAAGTGCAGGGACCACATGGAGGCTCAGGGAGGGGGCAAAACAAGCCTCCCAGAAATACCAGAAATCTGGAAACAGGTCCGTTTCCATCTTCCAGAGGGCCTCTGGAGCCTGAGGGAGGCTGTTTTCACCTTTCTGGAGGCTCGAGGAAAGCCTCTGGAGCCTGGGGAGGGTGAAAACGCCGCCCCATCCCCGCCATGGTGCAGGAAGCTGACTAGGCCACACCCCCATGGCCATGCCCACCCAGCAACTGGGCAGAGAACCGGTTCCTAATTTTTTTCAATCCCGCCCATATAATGGTTCTCTGAAAAACTTGCAATGTTAAGTAATCCCTATGTCTGAGTATGGAAAGGGACAAATTAAATCGTATTAGACTTGTTAACAATGTAAAATGTAGCTTTCTGAAGTCTCAGTGCTGTCTTTATCTTCTGAATTGGAAACAGAGCCAAGCTGCAGTTGAAGATCCATGAAACGGAAACGAAGACCCAGAATTATCAGGTAAGGTACAAAATGTTGGCCAGCGTCTTTGGTCAAGGACCTGAATATCCCTTTCGGTTTTGCAGGAGAAGGCACAGCAGAACCCGGAGGTGGAGTGAAAAAAAGGGATCAGCCTAGAATCCCTACGTAGTCACAAGCAAGCTGAGTCTAACAACCCCCCCACCCTTGAGTGCTGTTGTCCTTTAGCTAACTCTTACCCTGGGCTGAGTATTAGTTGAGAAGAGTCCTGTAAATAGGGTTTAAGCAATAAAGCAGCTTAGTTGAAGCTTCACTGACGCCCCCATGTTATTAGTGTGCAGTAACGTGGGTTATTTATGCTGCCTGCCGGCTGCCTGCTATTTGGCAATTCAAATCTCACCGGGGTCCAGATTGACTCAGCCTTCCATCCTTCCGAGGTGGGTAAAATGAGGACCCAGATTGTTGGGGGCGATAGGCTGACTCTGTAAACCGCTTAGAGGAGGGCTGTAAAACACTGCAAAGCAGTATATAAGTCTAAGCGCTATTGCTAAGTGCTGTTGCTATTCACCTGGTGCACCTGGTGTTTCCCACCTGACAGATCTTGAGTCAAATTTGCATTGCGTTCTTGCAGATTGCCATAACCATCACTGAAGCACGTCAGCTCGTTGGTGAGAATATAGATCCGGTGGTGATTATAGAAATTGGGGATGAAAAGAAGCAGACTACAGTCAAAGAAGGAACCAACACACCATTTTATAATGAAGTATGTAAACTGAGCTGAGTGGTTAAGAAACAGATGTTTTCCCATTTGGTTTGCTTTATTTTTTATTTTTTAGTAAAATGAATAAAATGGTTAAAAGGCCAGCTCTGCCACTTGTTGAAGGGATCTTCCCCCATTTGGGGATATATTAGAGTGATACAGGTGTTACAGCAGAATACACGTGGTCCTCAACTTGCATCTGAAATTGAGTCTGGAATTATGGTTGTCAGTCTTTAAGCGGGTCACCACTTGACTGTACTTGATTTTATGACTTTCTTTTGCAAGGGTTGTTAAGCAAACACCTTGTTTGTTAAGCAAAGGCTATAATCGTTAAGTAAATCTATTGTCTGCAATGGGGAAATTTTGTCAGAAATTGGAATTAAAGACCAGTTTCCAGCAAAAAAGTCATATCATGTGACCGTGGGGCAGGGGTGGGTTTCTCGCCTCGTTCCAACTGGTTCGGTTGGAACGGGGCCGGCAGCGTCCTTGTGTACGTGCATGGTGCACGCATGCATACTAGCATCTGTGCGATGCTCCAGCTGCTCCTGGAGGATCGCGCAGGCGCTGTATGCGTCCTGCGCATGCGTGGAAGTGCAGAACTCGTCAAAACAGGGTAAGGAGCGCGGGGGCGGGCGGGTGGGCCCTTCGCCGTTCCCGGAAGTTACTTACTTCCGGGTTCGCCGACCAACCGGTTCGCAGGGACCGCCGCGAACCGGTTGAAACCCACCCCTGCCATGGGGATGGGGCTCAAAACTTTAAATCTAGGTTGTATACAGCCCTAGGACAGTGATGGCTAACCTTTTGCGTGCATCCTTAATGCAACGCATGCGTGACCCCCCTGCACACACCCCACCCCCTGCACATGCACATGTGACCCCTGCATGTGTGCCCCACCCCCGGACATGCACGGCAGAAACCCGAAAATGAGCTGGCCGGCGGGAGGCGTGCACGCATGCGCAGTGGAGCTGAACTGGGGCAACAGCTTGCATGCCCACAGAGAGGGCTCTGCATGCCACCTGTGGCACCTATGCCATAGGTTCACCATCACAGCCCTAGGGATTGTAATTTGTAATTTTGAATGTCACTAAGCAACCAGTTATAAATCAAGGACTACTGCACATTCCAAGATAACTTGCAAATGAACCTATAGCTTAAACATGCTCAAAATGTTGCTAGAGTTTCACTAAGTTTCAGTTCCCAGATTTCTTTCTTTAGGAGAAGGACTTATCATTTAATTTAGGGTTCAAATGAAAAAATATATATATTCAGAAACCAGAATTCTGTAATAATTAAGATGATAACAATAAACGTTGTGTCTCAGTTGGATGAGGACAAGAGTGATGGAGAAGTTATTATTATTTTTCCTCTATGTGATTCTCTCATGTTATCTTTATAGTGGAAAAAAATTAAAGATATGAGATTTAAAGATACTCTTCTGTTATACTTATTTATTTGGTTTTTTTTCCCCCTTCTCAGTATTTTCTATTTGATTTCACTGGGCCACAAGTTCATCTGTTTGACAAAATTATCAACATCTCTGTAAGTACACACATCTTGGGCAGACAGTTAATGTGTTGTTTGAAAATAGTTGTGGAGGAGAGAGATGGCTTGTACTTGAAAAAGTTAAAAACTGACAGGACTACTTTATGTTAGCACACAGCTTAGGTATTTTTAAACACTGCCTCTTTAACTTTATTTCTAATTGTAATAATATTTATTCCAAGAACAAATCACTACTCTCGTTCTTCTGCTTTTTGAAAGTTCAAATGTTAGAGACGGAACTAAACTTTCATATAATAAAAACGTTTATTCTCCAGAACTGTAACTTCTCTGGGTAAAATTGCTTTAAAGTTCTTTAGTGAGGTAGCACACTAAGATAGATAAATACATAAATGATAGAAGATTTGGATTTGGATTTGGATTTATTGGACATTTATAGGCCGCCCTTTTCCCTGAGGGGACTCAGGGCGGCTTACAATCACAAAGGAAAGGGAGTGTAGGACAGTACAAAAAGAAATGTGAACAAAAGTAAATTAAACAATAAAACTCAACATTCACTCAACATTCGGGAGGGGCGAAAATAGACTTATCCCCAGGCCTGACGGGCTAGCCAGTTCTTGAGGGCTGTTAGAAGATGATAGATAGATAGATAGATAGATAGATAGATAGATAGATAGATAGATAGATAGATAGATAGAATAGAGGGAGGGAGGGAGGGAGGGAGGGAGAGAGGGAGAGAGAGAGAAATGGACAAACTTTTCATGTCTTCTTTCATAGGTTATGCATAACAAACTTCTAAAAAGTTTATTGATTGGCTCCTTCAAAGTAGATTTGGGAACTGTTTACAATGAACCAGGTAAGCAAGATCTTTTCAGCAATCCTTTTTTTGTTAAATATTTTTTTCTGCTTAACTTGTTGCATCTCAAAGTGAATTCACTTAACTTGCAATTAAAACAAAAAGCAAACAAAGCAATCCACTTCTGTATTGTATAGATATTGCATATTCACTGCCCATATTGTATCATCTATGTTAAGGTTTCCCACGAGAGTGGACAAATTTGGATCACAACTTTTGCTATGTTAGAAGTTCGAAAATTGGCACCAGCCTCATGTAAGAAAGGACAATATTCATAGGCAGAATATTTGAATACATTGCAATTAACCCAAATGTGATCATAAACCTTCAGAAACAGAATTACAAAAATTGGTTTCTTTGAGCTAAAGTTGAGAATGAGATTTAATATTATTTCTTGACTTCTGGGGGAAATAAAAAGGGGAGCTTAATTGCATATTTTTCGCACCAAGCTAATAGATGATAGATAGATAGATAGATAGATAGATAGATAGATAGATAGATAGATAGATAGATAGATATATACATAGATAAATAGATAGATAGATAGATAGGTAGGTAGGTAGTGATGGAGGGAGGTAGATAGATAGAGAGAGAGAGATGATAGATAGATAATAAATTGATATATACAGATGATAGAGAGAGAGAGGGGGAGAGAGAGAGAGAGAGAGATGATAGATAGATAGATAATAAATTGATATATACAGATGATAGATAGATAGATAGATAGATAGATAGATAGATAGATAGATAGATAGATAACCTTTATTGTCATTTTTTACTGTGGGCACACTGGCACCCATTAAAAATGTTGCCTGCTCTCAAATGTGTGCACATACATTACACACACACACACACAAAATGTGTATACGTATGTTATATATGTATATAATATATATATATTAGTTTGTTTACGTTATTGTCATTGCATCTCATACAATGAAATTAAATGCCATCTTCAGTGTACATTATATATATAAAAACACACATCCTTCACATTATTGTGTTATTTGTGTGTGTGCATGTGTGTGTGTCTGTGTGTGAGTGTCTGTATGTATATAGTATATATACATATACATACACACACCACAGAAACACACACACAGAAATCAAGGTCCATCTTGAACATGTATTGGAAAGAGGAAGCTTGACAGTTGACAAGGTTGATTATATGGATCAAAACTGTGACCGAATCTGGATGTTTTGCTTCGGACACCTCCTCCCAGAAGGTAACAAGGAAAACAGATTCTGCCTTGCTAAAATCCTTTTAGCAGGGATCTCAAAACCCCTGCTGAATGCTGTTCTCATGTGTCTGTATTTCCAGGTCATCAGTTCTGTGACAAATGGGCTGTTCTCACAAATCCAGCTGACATTAAGACAGGAGTCAAGGGATATCTCAAATGTGATATCAGTGTGACGGGAAAAGGAGACGCGATCCAAGCAACTCAGAAAGGAAGTAATGCCGAAGAGCAGATAGAGAAGTATGACATCACTTCCCTTCTTCTCCAGCTGGCCCTTACCTTCCATATAAAGCTGCCATGCAAAATAATGGAAATCCTGCAGGAATAACATGGGTCTTAGTTGTTGCTTGGCAAAATCTCTCTTAGCTATGGTAGTTTGCTTTTGATTAAAGAGTTCCTTGGGAAACGGCGGTCTTAATTGGGGCAGACCTCTTGGGATTTTATGGAGAGAATCTTTGATGGTTGCATTTGGGTAAAATAAAGATGTTGAAACGCGTATCATGCATTTCATTTTCAGTCCCATTCTGAGATATTACTGATCATTCCTCGCTAGACTGGAGGCATTCAGACTGAAAATGTAAAATTTAAATTGAAACAGCAAGCATGAGAGGCAGGATGGATCTGCACTAAAAGGAATTCAACTCTTTCAAATCATGGTCATAATTTGAACAGAGGGCCCTCTGTTTTTGGAATTTATTAATACCTGTCCACCATTACTTTTGTGAACGGTATCTTTAGCATTGTGTTCCTCAACCTTGGCAACTTTAAGATGTGCGGACTGCACAGTGCTGACTGGGGAACTCTGAAAGTTAAAGTCTACACATCTTAAATTTGCTATGGTGGCACAGAATCCAGTATTGCAGGCTAATTCTGCCGACTGCCAGCAGTTCAATTCTCACTGGCTCAAGGTGGACTCAGACTTCCAGTGACAGGGACAACAGAAAGTTGTACATTCAGATCTGCAAGATTCCATTAATGGATCCTTACAATAAAACAGAATTAGCACACCGTTTGTGTTTTCTGAGCCATGGTGGCGCAGTGGTTAGAATGCAATATTGCAAGCTAACTCTGCCTACTGCCAGGAGCTCAATCCTGACCGGTTCAAGGCTGAATTAGCATTCCATCCTTCTGAGGTCGGTAAAATGAGGACCCAGTTTGTTGGGAGGCAATATGCTGACTCTGTAAACCGCTTAGAGAGGGCTGTAAAGCACTGTGAAGCGGTATACAAGTCTAAGAGCTATTGATATTCCTAAGGTTGAGAAACACTGCTCTGGATAAATATATACAGTTATTCCAAATTCAACATCCAATTAGACTTGGCTTTTAAAAATAAATAAATCAAATTTTGATTTAATTTAGGTTTGAATGTAATAAATGCAATTAAGAGTAATAGACTACTGAATTAAAGTCACTTGATCATTCTTTCCCTAGATAATAATTTCCTCCTACAGATCCATTCAAAGGGGACAAATTTGGGTAGCAAATTTGGACAGCTTTGGGTTGCAGCCAAGACTTCATTAAGCATTGAGTGGCTTGGATGTATGCAACTGTTTGTGTGGAATTTATTTGCCGAGTTTTCTTCAGAGGTTAGCTTATTTGTCCCTTTTCCTTTCTTCCATTTCCCCCCTCTTCTTTTCCAGAAATCTCTTGATTCCAAAGGGATTTCCATCAGAAAGACCTTGGGCTAGATTTTATGTGAGAATCTACAAAGCTAAAGAGCTCCCAAAAATGAACTCCAGCATCATGGCCAATGTCACAAAAGCTTTTATAGGCGATACTAAGGATCTGGTGGACCCATTTGTGGTTGTCATGTTTGCTGGTCAAAGGGTAAGTGGGCACATACAGGGGCTGTCCTTTCCTGGTCAGTTGGTCTCCTACAGCCTTCATTTTTTTTTCTTGTTGTCACCTAACAGCTAAAAATGCACAAAATTGTAATTTAGCTGTCTTGAATTTTGAATGAGCAGGGTTATGTTGGCGGTTCCACCACAAAACCGCGGTAGACAAAAGCGCGGTCGACGAAAGCGCGTATGTGACATCATCACAGCGTGACGAAAAAGATCGAAAAATGTAAAAATAAAGCGAAAACCTTACCCTAACCCCCCCAAACCTAACCCTAAACCTAACCCTAAACCTAACCCTTAACCTAACCCTAAACCTAACCCTAAACCTAATCCTTAACCTAACGCTAAACGTAACGCTAACGCTCTAAACCTAACCCTAACCCTTAACCTAACCCTAACCCTAACCCTAACCCTAACCCTAACCCTAACCCTAACCCTAACCCTAACCCTAATCCTAACCCTAACCCTAACCCTAACCCTAACCCTTACCTTTATGTGAATCGGCTTGCTGTAATTTAATTTTTATTTCACTTTTTCGATCTTTTTCGTCGCGCTGTGATGACGTCACATACGCGCTTTCGTCGACCACGCTTTTGTGGAACGCGGTTTTGACGGGTCACGTATGTTGGCAACTTCAGCAATTTATGCCTTTATTTTACAATGTTTGTATACTGCCCTAAATCACAAGACTTTGGGTGGTACATAATAAAGGGGAAAACCACAACGTGGTCAGTTTTCCTAGCGCCTTTCAAATCTGAATTTTTGTCAGTATTAATCAACTGTAGCTGCAACTGCTGTAGACTAACTGCCCATTCAAATGAGGCTGAATGATCATCTCTTAGGAATGTTCTACTAACCCACTTAGACTGGAGGTGGAGAACTATGGCACTTTTATGACTTGTGGACTTCTACTCCCAGAATTCCTGATGGCTGGCTCAGGAATTCTGGGAGTTGAAGTCCAGAAGTCATAAAGGGGCCCATAGTTCCCCACCCCTGTACTAGATACTGCAGTGAATAAGGGCTTGGAGTAGATGAAGTTTAACACTTCATCTGATTCTATGAAACAACTGATTTACAGAATTCCTGGAATTACAGAAGGTTTGGGGACAAATGTACCTCAACAGTTGTGGTGGGACCCTCAACAGATTCCCCCCTAAATATTCAGGACAGATACAATCCATGTGACTCCTGATACATCCTGGTGCCACACTGTATAGGACTTTATTTGTAATAATCAGCACTTTGAATTGGTTCTAGTAGCCTTTTGGCCACCACTTCAGCAATCTCAGAATGAGTGAACTGTTCTAGTTCCAACTTTGACCTATCTTTAAGGGCTGCTCCATTAAGAGCACATTGCAGGAGTTCAACCATGTGGTGGTAAAGGCATCCTCCTGATTACTTTGTTTAATGGAAGTTTAGCAGGTAACTCCTGTGGACTTCATGGAAAATGAAGAAGTTAGAATAGCATTAAGGGTTACTGCTATTTCTCATGAATATAAGAAGGGAGGGAGGGAGGGAGGGAAGGAGGAAGGAAGGAAGGAAGGAAATTCTATGTTAGAGAGGGGTCCTCGAAACGAGGCTGCATGAATGGAGGGCAGGCACGCATGTGCATATATGCAGTTCGACTTGTGTGAGTGGCAGGCCGGTGTGCATGTACACATGTGCGCAGCTAAGCTTGCACAAGTTGATCTGGACATGTATGAATCTGCCAGTGGTAGGTTTCAAAATTTTTTAGAACCTCTTCTGTAGGTGTGGCCTGCTTTGTGGGAGTGGCTTGCCAGCCATGTGACCAGGTGGGAGTGGCTTGCCAGCCATGTGACCGAGTGGGAAATGGCTTGGCATGTAATTGGGTGGGCATGGCCAACTTATAAAATGCGGTGAAACTCACTTAAAAACGCTCTTGCTTAGCAACCAAAAGTTGGCTCAGAAACTCTGGAATATGAAGCACGCAAGTTTTAAAGCTGTCAAGTTATAAGACGCTTGCACCCCTAATCCTTTAGAAAAAAAATCCCCCAGGGGTGTTCAAACTTGACAGCTTTAAGACTTGTGGACGTCAACTCCCAGAATTCCTCCTCCAGTCATGTTGGCTCAGGAACTCTGGCATTGAAATGTGCAAGTCTTAAAGCTATCAAGTTATAAGACCTTTGCACCCCTAATCCTTTAGAAAAAAAACCCAGGGGTGTTCAAACTTGACAGCTTTAAGACTTTAAGGTTTAGATAGGACTCTTAGAGGCGGGCAGGGCAATTGGTGAGCCAGCCAATCAGTGAGCGGCGGGGGGGGGGGGGCAAGCCTGGTGCGGATGGGGGGGAGAGAGTTGGAACCAGTTCTAAATGGCACAGTAGATTTGTGGAACCTCTTCTATAGAAGAGGTTAGAACTGGCAGGAACCCACCCCTGGAATCTGCCCACCAGCCTGCCACTTGCCCAAGTTGAGCTATGCACTTGTGTGCGCACTGAACCACTGCTTGCATGGCCCAGTTCCCCTCTCCCCTCAGCCAGGCCACCAAGCTGCAAAGATTGGGGACCGCTGCATTAGAGAATATTGTTCCCAGTGAGAATAGAATGGGTATTTGGTGGTGACTTCCTTCAACCAGTCTCTTTTATTTTAGGGGCGAACCACAGTGCAAAAAAGCTGCGCGGATCCTGTGTGGCATGAACAGGTTGTCTTTAAAGAAATGTTTCCCCCATTGTGCCGGAGAGTCAAAATCCAAGTATGGGACGAAGGCAGCATGAATGATGTGGCTTTGGCAACTCATATGATAGAGCTGAAGAAGATCTCAAATGAACAGGATGGCGATAAAGGTAAAGAGACAAATGCTGCTCTGGTGAAAAAACTCAGGCTGCAGTGGTGTGATGAAACTGTGGGTGATCTTGGGTAATGAAGGGAACAGATGCTGCCTAGGAAACAGTCAGATAAGAGAAGCAGGAGCCCCCAGTGGCTTAACGGTTAGAGAAAGAAACTTAGAGTGGACCTATCATAATTGATCAAGCATTTAAAAATGACAGCAGGAAATGTGTACATTCAGATTTGCAAGATTCCATTAATGGAGCCTTACAATAAAACAGAATTAGCACACCTTAGTTTCAATTGAGAAAATGTGACCAAGCCAAGTCAAAAACATCAGGGAATTTCTAGAAGACTGGCACTCTGAGAAATCAGCCCTCGAGATCAGCATAGATTAACTCCAAGCTTACATCAGACCAATAATCAAATAAAAAACACCCCAATCAAGAAACTGCCAAACAGCAAACAGAATCCTTAAGACAATCCCCACCAACACCGACAGGCAAGCTACTAGAATATAAACTGACAGCAAACTGTACTCCTTACTAGCACTGATGATGTTACTTAGTTTGGGTAATGAAATGTCTGCAAGAAAACAAGCAAGCTCAGACAGCACCAAGGACCTCTCCTTTCAACCCTGAGCTACAATATTCTTATACACCTTTTGAGATGTGATGGCGCAGTTGGTAGAATGCAGTATTGCAGAATAACTGTCAGGATTTCAAGCTTCACCATCTCAGGGTTGACTCCACCTTCCATCCTTCTGAGGTTGATAAAATGAGGACCCAGACTGTAGTTAAAGAATACATCATTTCTTCTTGCAGGATAGATTAAATTGCCTTACACACTCATAGCCACAGTTTTCCATTGGAGGAAAAAAGATGGTACCCAAATAGAGGAAGTATTCAGCAGGTTCTGACCAGTTCTGGAGAACCGGTAGTGGAAATTTTGAGTAGTTCGGAGAACCAGTAAATACCACCTCTAACTGCTCCCTCCCACATCTATTCTCTGCCTCCCCAGTCCTAGCTGATCGGGAGGGAATGGAGATTTTGCAGTATCCTTTCCCTGCCATGCCCACCAAGCCATGCCACGCCCATAGAACCGATAGTAAAAAAAAATTGAATCCCACCACTGTACCCAAATGCATATACACAATGCATTTCCTGTTATTTTAGTTCACCACAGTACATATATCTAAAATTGTAGAAAAGCTATCCAAGAACTTGGTTTTCAATCATACTTCCTTTACTGGAGCTTCTTTTCATGGAAATCAAACTCTCTTGTTTTCCTCAACTGGATTGGATAAGGTACAAATAAAGCACACACACACCCAATTCATTTACAATTATTTAAAAGTCACCTATAGTTTCTAGTCAAGACTTTATTTTTCTTCTATAGATTTACTAGCAAATAAATATATCAATTTATAAGACGGGCAGGAAGCCACTGTGTCAACTCAAAAAATTATTTGGCATGCAACTAAACATGCCCGCTTGTCTGGGCATTCTTTGTTTTTCTCCTGCTTTATTAGACTTTCTCTTTATGGAATGTGTCTTTTTTCCCCCAGGTTTCCTGCCTACTTTTGGGCCCGCTTGGATCAATCTTTATGGGGCACCCAGAAACCACAGCTTGATGGATGATTATCAGGAGCTCAACGAAGGTTACGGGGAAGGTGTCTCTTTTAGGGGACGTCTCCTAATTGAGCTTGCAGTGGAAATCCTCTCTGGTGGAGCTCAGGAATCAAAGTTCTCAAAGATGATCAAGGATGTGAAGCGGGGGTCACCAAAGGACAAAGATTCTAAAAGTTCAAAAGGGACCGGAAAAGACAAAGGGGCAGAAGATGGCAAGCCACCTTCCTCTCCAGATAAAACAAATTCAACAGATGCGGAAGTGGAAGCTTTTGATGTGCCCCCTGAGGTAAATAATTACAATCTGGATCTGCTTTACTAGATGGATCCTGAGAAGTAGGTCTGGCCTTGTTGTAGATAACACAGCTCCTACTGAAAGGTAGTTCTCTGGGTCATTTTTCAAAATGTTCTATTTCCTCAACTACATTTCCCAGAAGAGTTGGGTTAGAGGTACTTTTGCATTCAGAAAAAATGATAATGTATTACGATCTATTGAGGCAGAATAAGAAAATAACATAATCATGTGCCAGTAGTGGGATTCAAAAAATTTTCTACCGGTTCTGTGGGCGTGGCTTGGTGGGCGTGGCTTGGTGAACATGGCAGGGGAAGGATCCTGCAAAATCCCCATTTCCACTCCACTCCAGGGCAAGGATACTTGAAAATCTCCATTTCCACCCCACTCCAGGGCAAAGATACTATAAAATCCCCATTCCCTCCCCACCCCACTAACCTGCTTTCCAGCTCCATTCTCCTGTGCAGGGCAACAGAAGACCCAGCCGATCAGCTGGGATGCCGATCAGCTGGGACTCAGGAGGCAGCGAATAGATGGGAGTGGAGCCAGCCAAGGGTGGTACTTGATTTGATTTGATTTATTGCATTTCTATGCCGCCCTATTCCCAGAGGGACTCAGGGCGGCTCACAAACCAAAGTAAGGGGGGGGATACAAACAGGAGGAAAACAACGGACAAACAACTACAACAATTTAAAAACAATCAACAAGCACACAATTCGAGCAGGGATGGGAACTCGTCAGCCCCAGGCCTGTTGGAACAGCCAGGTTTTATGGGCTTTGCGGAAAGCCTGAAGGGTGGTGAGGGTCCGAAACTCCACGGGGAGCTCGTTCCAGAGGGCCGGAGCAGCCATAGAGAAGGCCCTCCTCCGGGTGGTAGCCAATTGGCATTGGCCGGTAGATGGAATTCGGAGGAGGCCTAGTCTGTGGGATCTAATCGGTCTATTGGAGGTAATTGGCAGCAGGCGGTACTTGCCGGTTCTCTGAACTACTCAAAAATTTTCCTAGATTTTTCCTAATTTTTCTCCAGAACCAGTCAGAACTGACTGAATACCACCTCTGACGTAACTCAAACCAGCAATCAAAGACTATTCAATTATACTAAAGAATATAATAAGACAAAGGAAGACCTTATGACCCTTCTGGCAAGGAATCCCAAGGAGATGATGGCAGGTGGAATCCCCTCAAAGCTAACAAACATGGAGCATAGGTTCTGAACCATACTTAAGCACATCTGCTTCTCAATGGTCTCATCTCACTGGATTTTATCAGTGACAAGAGGATAAGTATCTGTTTTGGAATATGCTGTATTCCTGCCAGGACTAAGATCATCAAACTTTGTTGAAGGTGGTGATGAGACCATATGAAAATTAAGGATCATCTGTTTCTCAAGTTTATATGAAGATGAGAAATTATCATCCTACTCTACAAGTCAGAACAAAGGACTAGGCGGAAGAATTTGACCTTTTAGTGACTAAAACAAATATTTGCTTAATTATGCACTACATATTTGTCCACTACATGAGAATATTAAGAAAGAGGCATACAGCATTATCTAATTCTTCCTCTGTTGGAGCCACCCTCACTACAGAAGGTTCACGTAGAAGTCATATGTTCTTAAAACTCTTTACAATTTGTACTGGGCCTATGTCAACACGCAAATTTCTAAAGGCAGAGACCAATGGAGCTGGCCTTCTGTTTGCCTCCAAAGCACCCAGGGCAGTGGTTTTCAACCAGTGGGTCGGGACCCCATTGGGGGTCAAACAACCCTTTCACAGGGGCTGCCTAAGATCATTGGAAAACACAAATTTTCGATGGTCTTAGGAACCGAGACATCAATTTTATGGTTGGGGGTCACCACAACATGAGGAACTGTATTAAAGGGTCACGGCATTGGGGAGCTTGAGAACCACTGACCTAGGGGCAAGACAAGATGTCACAGATGGAGGAGCATTAAATAGAGATCCAACCTAGAATTAAAGATAAATTTCTTGACAGAACAATTAATCAGTGGAACATCTTATCTCCAGAAGTTGTGAGTGCTCCATCATTGCAAGTTTTCCAGGAGAGACTGGACAGCTGGAACAATAGTCTCCTGCTTGAGCAGGGGATTGGACTAGAGGATCTCCAAGGTCACTTCCAATCCTATTATTCTGTGTTCTATGTTCTAGTTCTACTTTCAATTATATGCAGTGCCAACCTTGGGATGGTAGGAAGCGCCAGGAGCTGTTATCTCCTTGGTGTTCTTATATTTATATCTGATCTGTCTGCATATTAAATCAGAGACATTTTAAGGAAGAGCATCAACATCCTTGATGGCAAATGGTGTGACTAAGGCTGAAGGCAAAAGGATGAGTGAATGGGTAATGAGGGTAGCATTGATGAAAAGAATATGGAATGATTAGGGGACTGGAGACTAAAACATATGAAGAACAGTTGCAGGAACTGGGTATGTCTAGTTTAATAGAAAGAAGGACTAGGGGAGACATGATAGCAGTGTTCCAATTTCTCAGGGGTTGTTACAAAGAAGAGGGAGTCAAACTATTCTCCAAGACACCTGAGGGTAGAACAAGAAGCAATGGGTGTAAACTAATCAAGGAGAGAAGCAACTTAGAACTGAGGAGAAATTTCCCGACAGTTAGAATAATTAATCAGTGGAACAGCTTGCCTCCAGAAGTTGTGAATGCCCCAACACTGGAAGTCTTTAAGAAGATGTTGGATAGCCATTTGACTGAAATGGTATAGGGTTTCCTGCCTAGGCAGGGGGTTGGACTAGAAGACCTCCAAGGTCCCTTCCAACTCTGCTATTGTATTGTATTGACTTGTGCTTGATAGCACTTTGTAAAATGCAACATATTTCATCCACATGAGCGGGTTTTCTGTCCTTGGGCCTTGCAGATTTGTTTTGAAGGATCCTCGGCTTTTTAGAGCAGGTTGTGAAAATGGGAAGGGAGTAGGGCTGCAGGGACAGAGAAATTACTTCTCCCAGTTCTATTGATGTAAGTAATTTGTTAACTTGTCCAGGGGCTTATTGTTAGAGCTGAACAGTATAATTAAACAGGTGACATTTTATCCTAAACACACACATATTTAACATTGATTTCATCCCATATGCGCTTAGGCATGAATAAAGAAGTCAGTAATTTATGTTGGTAATC
Organism: Thamnophis elegans; assembly: GCF_009769535.1. Lineage (NCBI taxonomy): Eukaryota > Metazoa > Chordata > Lepidosauria > Squamata > Natricidae > Thamnophis > Thamnophis elegans. The sequence continues at coordinate 66,964,360 of NC_045548.1, forward strand.
AACCTTGTTGCAGCATTTTATATATATCTCCCGTAAAGCTATCTTTTATCTTATGGAATTGCCTGTAAGAAAAAAAATGCTCATAATAATCAGGGCAAAGATTGGTACTTGATGAGGATTTGTTTTGGTATAAAATGACATAAGTACTTTTTACCATCTGATGCCGGCGGCCATATTCAAATGAAATGCATTTGTAAATTCTGCCTGAATCATTGACAATGACTTATGTGAAGATGGATTACAACTGAATTATCTAAGAATTGATGTAATTGAGGCTTCACCTCTATCAAATCTCATCAATTTCCATGGAGGTAACGTCTAAGTAATGATATGCAATATTGTACAATATGATTCTCTTAGAACTTAAGGCCATCCAATAGATATCTGGTCATTGACTGTAATAAAAGGTTGATCAGGTGATCCAATAGAGCAAGCTTTTCAAGTTGGTGGAAATTTTGAAAACCTGTTACAAGCAGATTTGGCAAGTAACAAAACATCTTGATTTGCGCAGGGCTGTGGCCATCAATTATTTTAATTTCTAAAGAGGCTTCTAGCTTGCAGTGGTGGGATTCAAATAATTTAACAACCGGTTCTCTGCCCTAATGATTTCTTCCAAGAGCCACTTCACCAAACTGCTCAGAAAGTTAACAACTGGTTCTCCCAAAGTGGTGCGAACCGGCCTGAATCCCATCACTGCTTCTAAGGGTTAGCTATGGCCAGAGGCATTGCTAAAATACAGGTTATGCTTGAAGCCAGTAATATTTTTTTTCAAACTTACTAGTTTCCTGTTCATTTTGTGTTTCATTTAAAGGAATCTAAAAAGTAAAATAAACAGTGCAAGAAATGACTTTCATCTATGTTTTGCTCAGTTTCATAGCATATATTTCCCATAGCAAATATAAAACCAGCAGTGTGCCAATTTTTCTGTGCATATCTTAGTGTCTGTTCATGTGTAAGCTATTGCAAATTCATTTTAAAATAGATTTCCTTTGTTATGTCTTCATCAGATCCACGAGGAACAACGTGAGGAGTTCCTTCTCTTTGGGGCATTTTTTGAAGCAACAATGATTGATCGGAAGGTTGGAGATAAACCAATAAGCTTTGAAGTATCTGTTGGTATGTGTATACAATTCTATTCCAAAGAGAAATTCCCCAGGCTGATGTTGCTGTTAACCATTTTGATTTGGCTATTCTTTCAAATAGCGTTACCTAATTTAGAAAGTGGGGTACCAATATCTCAGGGGTTGCCACAAAGAAGAGGGAGTCAAAACTATTCTCCAAGGCACCTGAGGGTAGAACAAGAAGCAATGGGTGGAAACTAATCAAGGAGAGAAGCAACTTAGAACTGAGGAGAAATTTCCTGACAGTTAGAACAATTAATCAATGGAACAGCTTGCCTCCAGAAGTTGTGAATGCCCCAATGCTGGAAGTCTTTAAGAAGATGTTGGATAGCCATTTGTCTGAAATGGTATAGAGTTTCCTACCTAGGCAGGGGGTTGGATTAGAAGACCTCAAGGTCCCTTCCAATTCTGCTATCGTATTGTACCAGATGTGGTATTCTGTCGGTTTGCCCGGAATTCGGGCGAACCAGTAGTAGCGGCAGTGGGAGGCTCCGCCCACCCTGCCCAGATGTCATCACTGTGCATGTGCAGAAGCACCACGCGCACGCTTCCAGTTCCATACCCGGTAGCGAAGATAAGAGGATTTCATGCCTGGTGGGTACTAATACCATGAAAAACCCCACATCTTGTTCTCTCCTCAGGTTGCTTGATTCAGGGCCAGTAACAAACTTCAGGGAAGATCCAAATGTCTCTTCAGTACAAGAAAAAAAATTCTTCATTCAAATTACCTCAGTTGTTATCTCAAGATAACAAGCCTGTATTATCAGCTTGGGTGTAGAGAAGAAGGCTTTTTAGGTAAATAAGCCTAAGTCTAATATTGACTGAAACATGAGGCTTGGGACGAGGCTGAGTATCTCAGAACTTCATGAGTGTATTTGTGTACTGTGGTTAAGAACAAGCCCTTATCCTACTTCTCCACCCTCTGAAGAAAAGTTAAGGGAGATACTTTTCCATTACTCATGTTGGCTAGTATAGATAGTCCTCGACTTATGGCTACAAATGAGCCCAGAATTTATGTTGCTAAGTGAGAAATTTGTTAAGTGACCTTTACGACTTTTTATTTTTGCTACATTGTGAAGTGAAACACTGCAGTTGCTGTCTTAGTAAACATGGTGAGTCTGGTTTGCCCCATTGACTTTGCTTGTCAGAAGGTCTCAAAAGTTGCTCATTCGACCCTGGGACCCTGGGCAACCGTCATAAGCATGAGCCAGTTGTCAAGCATCTGAATTTTGATCACATGACCACGGGGATGCTGCAAAGGTTGTAACTGTGAAAAATAGCCATGTCACTTTTTTTTTCACTTTTTTGTAACTTTGAACGGTCACTAATGAATATTGTAAGTCGAGACTACTTGTCCTGTATTTCTCAACTGGATATGATTCTATAGGATCAAATAATTGATAGGATAGTAGTCCAAACTGTCAGGATACCAAGGGGAAGGTTGTAGACAGGGATTTTTCAAAGACCGAGGATATAGGTGAATCACACAGGTGATTTGTTATAGGGATCCCATTTAAGATGCCTTTCTAAAGCCTGGACTATAGGAGATCTCTCAAAGCTACCTGAAGGAAGGAAAATTATGGTTGGGCCTACTCCAAAGTTCTCCTTTTCCAAGGAATCAAGATTGCCATTTGCATTATCGTCAGATTTAACTAGATTCTGCTTCAAATGCCACTCTAGCTTCAATAGAAAGACTCCAAACATCCACTTGAAAACATAGACATGCAAAACACTGAGATCTCTTTATTTACATGATTTCCTTCTTCCCTCTTTCTCTCTCTCTCTTTCTTTCTGTCTTTCGTTTTTGAAACGGCGATTGAGCACCGCCCCCTCGAGTCCAGAATGACTAGCACATATGTGCGGCGGGAGAGAACCTTTACCGTTAACTTATAGTTTTGTACACCGTACAAAGTTCCACTGTAGTTGGCCGCCAATAAATTTAAACAAACAAACAATTAATGAATGCAATGTTGTTATACTGCCTGTGAAATTAGACAGACGTTGGTTGTCCACTGATGAACCCAAAACCAATTGTAAAACTTGGTTACCTTTTTTCTTTAAGCATTTGGATACCTGAGGGAGTTACAGTATTAGCACTGGCGGAGGGAGATGTTCCGTGAAATCCCACAGAATTTTAAGAAATCTTTATGCTGACCTTCTCATCAGCACCAGATGTTTGGTACTGTAAATGAATTCCTGGCTTTTATCTTTAGTCCCAGTCTCATTTCTATCTTTCTCATTTTGCCATCCGACAAGCAGTTTGGGTTTTTGCAGGGAACTTTGGAAATGTGATTGACGGAGTGTCATCTGGAGCCAGGGGAAAAAGAAGACCCATGAAGGAGAAGAAGAAGGCTCCCCTTTGCTGCAAGAAGGAACAGGAGAAGATTCACCTGATGTTGCAATGCCTCTGATATCTACCACATCTCCTGAAAAACCATACTTACAGAAGGAAACAGGTAGATTCGTTCTGCTAGGTCTCCATCTCTTGCTCTCTTTAGAACTTAAAATAACAGTGTTGGAAGGGACCTTGGAGGTCTTCTAGTCCGGTTCCACCACAAATTGCGCGAACAACAAAAGCACGCCTGACTAAACCGCAGTGACAAAAACCGTGCCGACAAAACCGTGCCGACAAACCGTGCGACGAATGAGCGACGAATGAGCCCTGAAGGCGCACCGACAACAGCGCGCCAACAGAAGCGCGCTGTAACCTAACCCTAACCCTAACCCTAACCCTAAACCCTAACCCTAACCCTAACCCAACCCTAACCCTAACCCTAACCCTAACCCTAACCCTAACCCTAAACCTAAACCTAACCTAACCCTAAACCTTACCTTAACTTAAATCGCGCTTCTGTCGGCGCGCTGTTGTCGGCGCGCTGTTGTCGGCGCGCTGTTGTCGGCCCTTTTGACATCGCGGTTTTAGCGCTGCGGTTTGTCGGCGCGCTTATGACGTTCGCGCTTTAGTCGGGTCACGTTCTAGTCCAACCCCCTGCTCAGGCAGGAACCCCTATGCCCGGGATGGCGAACCTATGACACGCGTGCCACAGGTGGTACACGGAGCCATTTGTCAGGGCACGTGAGGCGTTGCCCTGTCAGCTGGCCAGCGCACATGCGAAAACAGCCTCCCCCCCCCCTCAGAGGCCCTCTGGAGGCTTCAGGAGCTTCCCTGAAGCCCCCAGAGCGCAGAAAAACGGCCCTATGGGCAAACCGGAAGTTCCCACACACGAACCAAAAAAGGTTTACCATCACTGCCCTATGCCATTCTAGGACAAATGGCTGTCCAGTCTCTGAAAACCTCCAGTGATGGAAGGGCCCACGGTTTCTCGAGGGCAAGCTGTTTCCACTGGTTATTTATTCTCACTGTCAGGAAATTCCTCCTTCAAACGGGGGTTCTTCAGATAACCAATGGGTTGACACATCATTGAGCTACTGAACCAGTTTTGAAGATAATAGGATACCATTACTGCCTCCTGGGCTCCATTTTTGGTGGCAGAGGGCTGCAGGAAGCTGTCACAGCCGAAAACAGAGGGCTGTGCGTGGCCCTCATGGGCTCCGTTTACACTGACAGAGTGTTAGCAAAACAAACTACTAGCAAAAAGTGGCCTTTGATCACACAAGTGACATTGAGCTGGCCACACCCATTCTGGCCATGCCCACCCCAGCCCCTCCGAGGTCAAACACAACTTTCATGCGGCCCTCAATGAAATTGAGTTTTTGACACCCCCTGCTCTAACAAATAACCCCACAGCTTCCTGCTTATTATGCAATTGCTCTTTCTGGAAATTTGGGGATTCGTCTCTGTGCGCTGTGATCTACCTGATGCATTTTTAAATAGTCAAGGAAGGTTAAGGATTAGCAGCCTAGAAACACTTGCGTATTTGGAATGGAAGCATCTGAAAGAGAAGCTGTTAGACAGGTGGAAAACGTTGCAGCTGAAACATAAGGCTGCCTCGAAAATATTGTTCCCGGAGAACAAACATAAAACACCAGACTTGGAATGAAGTCATCAGTCAGTGTGTCAGAATGACGGTGTAATTCACAGAACTGAACTGCCTGCAGTTTTCTTTGTGTTTGTAGGGAAGTGTATTTTTTAAGCCCAAGAAATTTCTAAGCTTATATATATATATATATATATATAATATATATATATAAGTATATATATATATATATATATATATATATATATATATATATATATGTTATATTTGTGCTGATAAATAAATAATATATATATATAATTGCTTCATTTCAGTCCATTTAAATGGACATCAGTCAGACAATAAGGACTGGATGGTTAACTTAACATTTGAGGGAACCTGTTTTCAGTCATGGCTGCTTCAATTTCTTTAAAATAATCTATCAAATGACTTTGTACTGGACCATAATGTGTTTTGAACATAAAGGCAGTGATATGATGTTAACTGATGTGAATAAACTAAACCAGGTGAGATTTGGCTAAAGGCTGGATGTGAAATCTCCCCTCCCAGATATAGGCTAGACCAGGAAATAAAAACCAAGCCAATTGCATACAGGTAGTCCTCAACTTATGACTACAATTGAGCCCAAAATTTATGTTGCTAAGTGAGAAATTTGTTAAGTGAGTTTTGCCCCCTTTTACGAATTTTCGTGCCACCTTTGTTAAGGGAGTCACTGCAGTTGTTAAGTGAATAACGTGGTTGCTAAGGGAATCTGGTTTCCTCATTGTCTTTGCTTGTCAGAAGGTCACAAAAGGCGACCACATTACCCCCGAGACACTGCAACCGTCATAAATGTGAGTCAGTTGTCAAGCATTCAAATGTAAATCATGTGACTATGGGGATGCTATAGCGGGCATTGTGAAAAATGGTCGCGTCGCTTTTTTCAGTGATATTGTAACTTGAACAGTCACTAAATGAACTGTTGTAAGTTGAGGACTACCTGATTATTGCTGAGGAACTTTGTATGGCTGTTTTGATGAAGAATTAAGCTCAAATGGAAAGAGATTTTTGCTCTTTCAATGGCAAGGAAAGAACTGGCTCGAAACCTACCCTCAAACTGTTTGATGTCAAAAGATGAAGAAAAAAACCTTTCCCATGGTACTGCCTGGTGTGATGGATGGATCGATGGAAGGATGGATGGATGAAAGGATGGAAGGAAGAAAGGGAAGGGAAGGGGAGGAAAGAAGGAAGGAAAGAAAGAAGTGGAAGGAAGGAAGAAGGGAGGGAGGGAGGGAGGGAGGGAGGGAGGGAGGGAGGGAAGGAAGGAAGAGGAAGGAAGGAAGGAAGGAAGGAAGGAAGGAAGGAAGGAAGGAAGGAAGAAAATTAAGAAATGGGACATCCAGGCATATCTGGGAATCCCAAAGAGTGATTTGACCAGGTTCTAGCAGCACCAATGATTCAATTCTCTTCAACATCTCATCAATGATTTGGATGAGGGGATAAATGGGGAACTCATCAAATTTGCAGATGACACCAAGCTGGCAGGAATAGCCAACACTCCAGAAGACAGGCTTAAGGTACAGAAGAATCTTGACAAACTTGAACATTGGGCACTATCTAATAAAATGAAATTCAATGGTGAAAAGAGTAAGGTTCTACATTTAGGCAAGAAAAACGAAATGCACAGGTACAGTATAGGTGGTACCTTGCTCAATAGTAGTAACTATGAGAGGGATCTTGGGAGTTCTAGTGGACAACCATTTAAGTATGAGCCAGCAGTGTGCAGCAGCTGCCAAAAAAGCCAAGACAGTTCTAGGCTGCATAAACAGAGGAATAGACTCAAGATCATGTGAAGGGTTAATACCACTTTATAAATGCCTTGGTAAGGCCACACTTGGAATACTGCACCAGTTTTGGTCGACACAATGTAAAAAAGATGTGCAGAGAAGAGCGACAAAGAAGATTAGTGGACTGAAGACTAAAACATATGAAGAGCGATTGCAGGAACTGGGTATGTCTAGTTTGATGAAAAGAAGGACTAGGGGAGACATGATAGCAGTCTTCCAATTTCGCAGGGGTTGCCACAGAGACGAGGCAGTCAAACTATTCTCCAGAGCACCCAAGGGTAGAACAAGGAGCAATGGATGGGAACTAATCAAAGAGAGAACTAAGGAGAAATTTCCTGACAGTTAAACAATCAGTGGAATGACTTGCCTCCAGAAGTTGTGAATGCTCCAACACTGGAAGTTTTTAGGAAGATGTTGGATAACCATTTGTCTGAAATGGTATACGGTTTCCTGCCTAGGCAGGTTGGACTAGAAGACCTCCAAGGTCCCTTCCAACTCTGTTATTCTATTCTTATTCTATTCAATTAATTCATTAATCAATTCATAATTTAATTGGATATCTTTTTTTAAAAAGTTATTTTTTTTGAAAAATACTTTTTTTATTTTCCATTTTCATAACATATAATCACATGTATACTATTACATAGCCAATATCCTATTGTATTAAGTAGTAATTACATCAGTTCCTTTTGTCATCAATGCCCAGAAACCCATTATTAGCTCTTCTGCTCTCCATACACCTCTTTCTTCTACCTCTCTCCTACCTCCTTTCTTCCTTCCATCATCCTTTTCTACTCTACTTCCCCTTCCCTTCTCCTTCTCCTCTCTCTGCATTCCACTCCTCCTTATCCTCCTCATCTTCCCCCCTTACCCTCTCTCCTATCCCTCTCTTCCTATCTTTCTTCTCGCCTCTGTTTCCCACTCTTCCTCTCATTGGTGTATTTCCGCTTCTGAGCAAACTCCATTCTATGTTGATGGTATTTATGCTTCCATATCAATATACTTAACATATCTTAGTTTTAAAGAAAAAATAAGAGAAGAAAGTATACATGTGCAATCATATTACATTCAAATTTAACACCCCTCGTCAAGCCTAATATGCATTCCTCCCTCCCTCCCCCCCCTCCCCCCTAACCCCCCGCCCAGCCTTCCCTCCCCTGACTTCCCAGAAAGTTGGTTGGATTAGAAGACCTCCAAGTCCTGACTTGGGAAGTGGGTCTCAACGGACCAATGAGCATTCTTCTCTTTCAACAGAAACTACCTATACTTGCCATACGGTGAGAAGAAGCCTTGTGTTTATGTCAAGAGCTTTTGGGGGACTCAAACCTTTAGGCTGTATTTCTCAAATACCCTGGAAAAAATGGGAGATCTCTTGGTAAGTTTGGAATAATGCTGATGTTTGAGCCGCACACAGAGAATGCGTCTTTGTGAAACAATTTTGAATTGAATTTATTATATTTCTATGCCGCCCTTTTCCTCGAAGGGGACTAATTTTCAATCAATCAACCAATCAATCAACTCAGTTGTTTGAACTGGCATAAGTTTGAACTGGATGGTTTGAAATGCTGAATACATACTGAGGATGCATTGTGCTCCTACGCTTTTGCTGTTATTTTCGAGGCGTTGCTTCTATTTATTAAATTTGTAGACTTCCTAAAGTCCCTGGTTATCCACTGAGTTGCATTTGCAAAATGGGTAGCCATACAAAGTGACTAAATAAATAGGTTTTTATAATACAGTAGTTTTTCCTCTAGAGTGAACACACATCTCTTATTGGAAATCTTCTGTTAATTAAACTGTTTTGAATCCAGTGAGAAGGAGATGGTATATTCACTCTCTAGTAAAAATGGTTTAGGTTTTGTAGGAAGTTAGCACCCACCCCTCTCCTAGAAGAATGAAATATCCTGGGAAATATTGAAAAGGCAGAATATTATACGCCCCTGGATCAGGAATGGAGAAACATGTTTTTTAGGCAGGAAACAGACTCACTCTTAATAGCCCCCACTTTTCTTAATGGGGCATTAAAATGACTGAGCTAGTCTACTTTACATAACAAAGATAGGATTAGCCTTATATAGAAATTCACCCCATGGCATCTGGGAACTCAACCAAACTTGGATTCAAAGCACAACCTAAAGAGTTGCCCCTGCATGGCCCCATGGGAGTCTGACAACCAATCAGAATACATTTCTTACACAGGAACAGGAAACAGAGCGGTGGGATCGAACAGAGAGTGTAAACCAGGAACTTTCAGCCCTTCTTTCTCTTTTCTTCTTCGCCCAACATCTTGAAGCATGTGATCACCTTTTTCCCAAGACCTGAAGCCACGTGGTCCTGTCCACTATTAAACCATCTTTCCAAGCGGTTTCCCATGTTTCCCCTATCTTTTCCTCCACTTGGAGCTGAACCCAGAATGACTTTTCTTCCAACAGTTTGTATTACTATTATGGTGTATCACTTGTTACACAGGCTTCCTTTTAATAGTGTCAGAAAGGTTAGACTTCTTTCTTTTCTCTTTTTCTCAAGTCGGGATTTTAATAAAACACACCAGACAATCAGTGGAGAGTCGAAATATATTTATTCAGCCAAAGTTGTCGAGTTGCTTTGGATGGATGGCTGCACCATCTACCTATAAGTCTTTTAAAGATTGAGTCGATCATTATCAATGGTATAAAATATATTGGCTTATTACAAGAGTTTCCTATTGGCCCTATCAGCATGAACATCTTGTGCATCAACACTCCAATCAACAACTAAAAAATTATGCACAACCAGGCACCCCATAAATATGATGCATAGAATAGCTCAAAGTACATATTCCAGTAAGAGGGAAGTTCCCTGAGAATGGGCTTCAGCAGGAATCAAAAAATTCAGAAGACTAAACCTCTTGTCCCGGTGACTGACCTAGATTGGATCCTGCAACATTGTTCCGGGATACTTATATTTGCCTTCATTCATGAAAAGCTTCCTTTTATATTCTTTAAATAAATGTTTTCTTATCTTAAAGTTTCAGCAAACTTCATTATTTAGAGTTTAGCAGATGTTTCTTTAGCTACAGCTAAACAATGGGCATTTTTTCTTTCCTATACATGTGTTTTTCTAAATATATGTTTTCTTTTGTTACATGAAAGATTCACCTATTTATACTAACAGTGGGAACCAGCTACTGTCTTCCTTATTGTAAGCATATAAAATATTCCAACAATAAATGCACCAAAATGGATAGACTCACAAAAGAACTAAAAGACAAAGAGGAATCTGAGTATTACTTAGTATGGTGCAAATGGCTAAAGAGGGGAAAAGTAGGAAAGCAATAAAAGGGGGAAAAAAAGATTAAGAGACCAGAAAATAAATACAAAACTGCAGAATTAGCAAGAGGGAAAAATATAAGATATATTGTATATAAAAATAGTATGAAATATGATCAAATGTATGAAAAAGATATATGGAATTATTAGAGATAGAAGATATGTATGTCTGTGTGTGTATATATACATACATACATACATACATACATACATACATACTACATACATGTATAAGGCATATATATATAGATAAAAAACCATAATGGATTAAAAAATATTCCAACAATAATATATATCTAAAGCAATATGGGTCGCAGTGGCTCAGTGGCTAAGATGCTGAACTTGTCGATCAGAAAGGTCGGCAGTTCGGGGATTCAAATCCCTAGGGCAGCGTAACGGAATGAGCTCCCGTTACTTGTCCCAGCTTCTGCCAACCTAGCGATTTGAAAGCATGTAAAAATGCAAGTAGAAAAAATAGGAACCATCTTTGGTGGGAAGGTAACAGAGTTCCGTGCACCTTCGGCGTTTAGTTATGCTGGCCACATGACCACGGAGATGTCTTCGGACAGCGCTGGCTCTTTGGCTTTGAAATGGAGATGAGTAGCGCCCCCTAGACTCGGGAACGACTAGTACATAGGTGCAAGGGGAACTTTTACCTTTACCTTAAAGCATCGATTGCTGTTTGGAATTATTTTAATGCCCTTCATAATATTGCTCTTCTCTTTATCTTTCAGGAAGAAGGTTTGGAGCAAGTGAAAGATCTCATTAAAGTTTCTGAAGTTGCATCAGAAGAGAAAATAAAGTCAACTCTGAGTGATTTTATCAAGCAAAGTAGGTAAGAATACTCAGGGAAGAAACCTCTCAGAATAGTCCTACATGGTTGATAGAAACTGGTGATGTTTGGAAAAGTTACACTTTCTGAATCATGTAGAGAGAGCCAGTTTGCAGGTAGTCCTCAACTTACGGCCACGATTAAGCTCACAATTTCTGTTGTAAAGTAATACATTTGTTAAGTGAGTTTTGCCCGATTTTTACAATCTTCCTTGCCATAGTTGTTAAGAGAATCACTTAGTAACCCGGTTGTTAAGTGAAACTGGCTTCTCCATTGACATTGTTTGTCAGTAGGTCACAAAAGGGGATCACATCAGGGCTGGGTTCCGGCAGGATTATGATCGTGGGAAACAGCAACGGTCATAAATATGAAGCAGTTGCCAAGCATTTGAATTTGATCACATGATCATGGGGATGTTGCAGAGATCGTAACTGTGAGAAACAGCGCCATTGTAAACAGCAGAAACAACAACAGAAACAGCGCCATTTTTCAGCGCCATTTTTCAACGCCATTGTAACTTTCAACAACTAATTCAGAATTGCTTGCTTTTTTATATCCTATAAGTATAAAAGTTATTACTGGCTTTGATTCCAATTTTATGCAAAGATCTACTTTAAATTGTTTTTTCCATTATAAATTTACCAGCAATTCATTACTAGATAATCCAGCAAGTGTTTGAATCTTCCAGAAGAACATAACATTGATTGGAAGTATTCATTAACAATTCTTGCAAACAGATATTGCCAAAATCCACAAGATCAACATAATTATGCATATTTGTTTAAATTTCCATTGGGTGCGGCGATGGAGGTGCAAAATAACAACCTATTCACCCAATAAATTTAATTTCCTTTGGAATATTAACATAGAAATTGTGTTTCTGAAGCCTCATATTTTTCATAAATAAAATGATGATTCTATTTTAATATTATAAATTAAAGCTCTTAGTATATTCTGCCTCTCTACTTTGCTAAATCAAAGTATATCCTGGTAGAAGCGCTACCAGGGGATATATATATATTAAAGAAATGTTCTTTTATTGCCTCTAAAGCTTCCTTTGTGCATCTATAGGGCCTTTATCACAAATGCTGAAAAAAAGCCCAAACTCTTGAATCGGACAGCTTTGGATAAAAAAAGATTGAAACTGTGCAAGCAAGAACTGGTATGTGGACTATTTGATTAGGCTGTTGTGGGAATGAATTAGAAACTTGCTGGACCAATTGTCTGGCATTATATTTGTGCTAAGCCATGTATGGTTTAACTATAATGTAATGAATAAACTGAATAAACTGTTCCAAGATCGAATCTGAGTCAGTCAATGGGATCAGAATAGAATGGAATTCTTTATTGGCCAAGTGTGATTGGACACACAAGGAATTTGTCTTTGGTGCATATGCTCTCAATGTACATAAGAAAACAAGATGCATTTGTGAAGAATCATAAGGTACAACACTTAATGATAGTCATAAGGTACAAATAAGCAATCAGGAAACAATATCAATATAAATTGTAAGGATACAAGCAACAAAGTTATAGTCCTGCAGTCACAAGTGGGAGGAGATGGGTGATAGGAACAATGAGAAGATTAATAGTAATAGTAGTGCAGCTTTAATGAATGGTTTGACAGTGGTGACGGAATTATTTGTTTAGCAGAATGATGGCGTTTGGGAAAAAACTGTTCTTGTGTCTAATTGTTTTGGTGTGCGGTGCTCTATAGCATTTTTTTGAGGGTAGGAGTTGAAATAATTTATGTCCAGGATGCGAGGGGTCTGTAAATATTTTGACTCGTGCAGTATACAGGTCCTCAATGGAAGGCAGGTTGGCAGTAATTGTTTTTTTCTGAGTTCTGGTTATCCTCTGAAGTCTGTGTCTGTGGTGGTGGGTTGCAGAACCAAACCAGACAGTTATAGAGAGCAGACTGCTAGAGCAGGGGTCGCAACCCCTGGGTCTGGAGCCGCATGTGGCTGTTTCATCCCTCTGCTGTGGCTCCCTGTTGCCGGTCGGTTCCACAATTGATAGGCTTTCAGTTAGGACAGGTAGAGGAAAAAGGACCCCGCACAAGGAGGAGACTCTATGAGGGGGGAACTGGACTTCCAGTTGGCAGAGGAAAAAGGATGCCATGCTAGGAGGAGACTCTATGGTGGGGGAACCAGTCAGGTCTAGAATTGAATGGGGGGAGACTGAGACTTCTGGTTAGGACTTTTGTGGCTCTTTGAGTGTTTAAGGTTGCAGACCAGTGGTGAAATCTAATTTTTTACTATCGGTTCTGTGGGTGTGGCTTGGTGGGTGTGGCTTGTTGGGGTCATGTGACTATGTAGTCATGTAACTGTGGGATCAAAAGACAGAAACTCACTTTAACAATGTCCTGCTGGAACAGGGTTGGACTAGGTGACCTCCAGGTCCCTTCCAACCCTAGATTATTCTCTGAAGCTGTGTCTAGTGCCAGGTTGTAGTCCTTCCTTCCTCTTCTTTTTCCCTCCTTCCCTACCTTTCTTTTTCTTTCTTTCCTCCCTTCTTCTTTCTTCTCTCTCTGTCTCTGTTTCTCTCTCTCCTTCTTTCTTTCTCAGCAGAGCTGTCTGCAATTTGACAGCTCAATCTCACCAGGCTCAAGGTGGATTCAGCCTTCCATCCTTCCAAAGTGGGTAAAATGAGGACCCAGATTGTTGTGGGACATATGCTGACTCTGTAAACTGCTTAGAGAGGGCTGTAAAGCACTGTAAAGCGGTATATAAATCTAAATGCTATTGGGGTTTGAGGTCTGTTCTCCAAGCTTTTGGGTTGGTTTTATTACCAAACCTTCCATGACCAGGAATTTAGGGAGCGATTCGGGAAAGATTTAAGGAACGATTTCCCTAAATTCCCCTGAAGATATTACCTAGCCTGGTAACAAAATGTTTGGAAACCAATGCCCAAGCTCGGGGAATGAAACTCTACCCTCCTCCTACACCTGAGCTACAGATATTCACCACTACTGCAAATCCGTTGTTTCTCTGTGCTTTTACAGGAAGCCATGTCGAGGGATGCTAAAGGGATTCTCCAGCAGCAAAAAAGAAGATTTCGCTAGATGAAATGATGCGTGAAACACAAAACTTTATAGAGAGGATTCGGTTCTTAATTGACGAGGTAACTGCTCAAGTTTCCTTTCTTGATCCACTTGACCTTCAAAGGCAGCACCCTACTTTCTGCCTTAGAAATGACTTGTGATAGGTAATGTCTTCTGAGACCAGAGCATTGCTTGCAAATTGCTATGGGCTTCTCTAGTGTAAAGAATAAAAGCATGACTAATTAGGCAATGAGTACCAATAAGAATGAGCACCAGTAGATATGCTTCTCAACATCTCAGTTGGAACTGGAACTTATGGTCAAGATTCACTTTACAAGAGAAAACATAATATCTGCTTAGCCTACATCTGTGATGTTGAACCTAAGGCCAGAGGTGGTATGCAGCGCCCTCTCTGTGGCATGGACGCTGTTGCCAGTTGCTCTTCTGGGTTTCATTGTGCACCTGTGCACCAGCCAGCTGTTCTCTCCCAGGTTCCGGTGCTCCAGCGTGCACCCGTGCTCCAGTTTGAGACTTGGTGCTCTCTCTGTTTGTGTGTGTGTGTGTGTGTATCAGAGGTGGGTTCCTGCCAGTTCTAACCTGTTCCATAGAAGAGGTTCCACAAATCTACCAGGCTGTTTAGAACCGGTTCCAGTTCCCTCCCCCCTGTCCGCACCACGCTTGCCCCGCCTGCCGCTCACTGATTGGCTGGCTCACCAATCGCCCTGCCCGCCTCTAAGAGTCCTATCTAAACCTTAAGTCTTAAAGCTGTCAAGTTTGAACACCCCTGGGTTTTTTTTTCCCCTAAAGGGTTAGGGGTGCAAAGATCTTGTAACTTGACAGCTTTAAGACTTGCACATTTCAATGCCAGAGTTCCTGAGCCAACATAACTGGGGAGGAATTCTGGGAGTTCAAGTCCACAAGTCTTAAAGCTGTCAAGTTTGAACACTCCTGGGGTTTTTTTTTTCTAAAGGTTAGGGGTGCAAGGGTCTTGTAACTTGACAGCTTTAAGACTTATGTGCTTCAAATGCCAGCGTTTCTGAGCCAACATTTTGGTTGCTAAGCACGAGCGTTGTTAAGTGAGTTTCACCACATTTTATAAGTTGGCCACGCCCACCCAGTCACATGGCTGCCAAGCCATTCCCACTCGGTCACATGGCTGGCAAGCCACTCCCACTCAGTCTTATGGCTGGCAAGCAACTCCCACAAAGCAGGCCACACCCACAGAAGAGGTTCTAAAAAAATTTGAAACCCACCACTGGTGTATATGTGTGTGTATTTTTTACAAAAACCTTTTCTTATGTTCTGATGTATACATTTGGATGAAGGACATTCAATTTTACTCCCTACCCAACTGAGTCAGCTGATGTCTGAATGTAATTTTAATTTTATCCTATGTTGTACTGAATGTTAGTGAGTCCCTAGCAAGATAACATGTAAACATTGGGGTTATTTTCTTTTCATGGTTGGTTTTTCATTATTGCCCCATTCTGATGTACAAACATGACTTGTTTAAAAGTAGCCTTATTTGTCTTTTTTTCCACAGCCCTCTCTTTTTTCTTTCTATTTTTGGAAAATGACAGAGGCATAGGGTCTTAAATACCCTCTATTATTATCGCATGGATTGAAACACAAACACGCACACAAATCTCACACTCCCCTGTGTATAATGGGCAATCTAAAAGAGGAGCTACAGGACTGGAATGAAGGATTAATTTTCCTCATTCCAAGATATTTAATGATGTCAAACTGGGTAGGATTAGTATGTGTTTATGCTACAAAAAACAAAGCTGAAAGTTAGAGATCAAAATATTCAATAAATAAAGCCTTAAATCTGAGCTCTGAGTGCCATTAAAAAAGGTATAATATTGTGCCATAAAATAGAGGTTGAAAATACTTTTTTTAATGAATGCAAGCTGTGCTGTGTTTTAATTTTGAAATATGAGCTCGGTGTATTTAACAGAACCTTTTTTCAACGATCTGTATTTTTCAAATGGCTGCGGCTTCAAGAACAGATTTTGCAACCTGCCTTAAGCTGTCAATGTTCCCCTTTCTCAGCCTCAACATACAGTGCCTGACATCTTCATCTGGATGCTTAGCAACCACAAAAGAATTGCCTATACAAGAATCCCAGCCAAAGACGTGCTGTATTCCCCTGTGAAGGGGCAGCGGGGCAAACATTGCGGGAAGATTAAAACCCACTTTTGAAAGTAAGGCTGAAAAGAAGTAAAATCATCTAATCCTGACTAAGTCTCATAGCAGTGGCCCCCCAACCTATTGGGCATCAGGGACTGGTTCTGTGGAGAAAGGGATTTCCACGGAGAGAAAGGGGCAAGGGGTTTTGCACGCTGCCTGCATACCGCAGAGAGGGCTTCATTTCTTTGTGTGGCCCAGTTGCTGGCATCACTGACGTCATTGCACAGACCGAGGGTTGGGGAGCCCTGTTTTATAGGACATTTATCAAGTTGTGTTGTGGCCTGTTGGTCACCAGCCCAGCCAGCAGCCGAATCAGATGAGGAGGAGGTGTGGGTGTCAGGGTCAGCATCAAGGCAACCTGAGAACTCTGAGGGGGAAGAGGGAATGGAGCTGGCAGAGAGAGAGAGGGAGAGAGAGAGAGAGAGAGGGAGGGAGGGAGGGAGGGAGGGAGGGAGGGAGAGGGAGAGAGAGAGGCAGAGCCTGGGCCGTCCTTCAGCCCTCAGATGGAGAGTCAACAGCCCCCCAGGTCTGGAGGTTGCTGATGAGGAAGAAAAGCTGGGTCCAATGCCTGACGTGTGGATGCAGAGGAGAGGAGAGCAGTGGAAATCTATGGGCCGATCCTTAGGACAGAAGAGCCACCGCTACTAGCGAAGCCCCACCCTAGCTCTGGGGATAAAAGGCAGTGGGAGGAGGATGGACAGACTAGTTGCCTGCTATGTATATGAGAGAGATACTTTTGCTGGGGCTGCTGGCACTCCTAATACAGGAATCATTTATTTAACTACAGAGGGTTTGTCATGTTTGGGAACTGGGTCAGAACAGGTTGCCAGAATTATTTGTGAAGCTTCTGAATCTCTCAGACGACTTTCCCAATGAGCTGCAAATATTCTCTTCTATTGCGTATGGAGATGCTCAATCATTCGGGTCATGGTTGTCCCAAAGGTGTTTTTTCAAAAGGCAACTTTATAAACTATTTTGGTGTCATGGCAGTTAATAGATGTGCAGTATTTTTGCCAGTGACAGATTTTGTATTTTTCCCTCTTTTTTTTTCCTGTGGAGTAGAATTTTTCTCCTCTCTTCTCTATCTAAACATCTCTCCTATTATTCAAATTGATATTCTCCACTATTTCTAGATCGGTCTATTAATCCATCTTTCTACGGTACATATTGTATTTTGTTTGTTTGTTTTCTTCTATAATACCTTTTCAACTTCTGGTCTGGCTACAGCCCTGGAATGTCCTAATAGACTCCCTTCCAAGTACTATCCCAGCTGGGCCCTGCTTAGCTTCTCATGATCAACAGAAGCCATCTAGGTGATGCCACCAGTGGGGTATTAGGAAAAGAAATATGGTTAGAAATATCACTAGTGGTTTGATATTTTATCTTTTTCCTTTAGTTGCCAGGAAAAAGGTCTCCAGGTTGGAACGTCCATGGAAAAGTGGACACTTATCTCTGGCTTGGCTCTAGTAACTATGCCCATGCTATTTTCGACAACTTACCAGTTGGATAGAAGCAGAAGCACCTTTGGCAGAAAGCACAGGATCCCATCCTACTACTCCGTATCCTGCCAGTCTGATCTACAAAAGTGAGATCCACTTTGTATTTGGGTACTGACAAATTATCTAATGTATGAGGGGTCCTTGATACTCTCTGAACTTGCTTGTTTCTTGCAAACATTTCATTACCCAACTAGGTAACATCAGTCCTAGTAAGGAGTGCCATTTGCTGTTAGTTATATTCCAGTACAGTGCTGGTGAACCTTTTCAGCCCTGAGTGCCGAAACAGGAGTGTATGCGTGGGGAAGCGCCGGAAACTGGAAGAGCAGCTCCACAGCACGCATGTGTGTGCCTGGAAGCTGAGCTTCCAGTTTCCAGCGTGCGGAAAGACCAGCTGGCCAGCACGCATGTGCACGCCAGAACTGGAAGCTCAGCTTCCTGGTGCACACATGCGTGCCAGGGAGCTGCTCTTCCAGTTTCCGTAGTTCCCATACGTGTGAAGACCAGTTGGAACCCGGAAGAGCAATGGCGGAGGCTGGCGTGTCCAGAAGAGATGGCTTTATGTGCCACTTCTGGCACGCATGCCATAGGTTTGCCATCATGATTCTAGTGGCTTGCCTGTCACACTGAAAGCAAATGGCACACATTACTAGCACTGATGAGGTTACCTAGTTTGGGTAATGAAATGTCTGCAAGAAAACAAGCAATTCAGCTCTGAGAGCATCAAGGACCCCTCATATCAACCCTGAGCTACAAATATTCTCCTTTATTAGTATATAATGTCTGTTGTGCAGTTGCTTATAGTTTTAGGCACTTCTTTGACTCTAAAGAACAACATAATTAAAATTTAAAAATTATCTTCAGTTTTTGTAGAAAATGAAGCGTAGATCACTGGTTTATTCAATTGATTGAATTTTCCTGATATGTTCTACTCAACAAAAACAAACTACTTTAGAAGGAGTCGTTCGATAAAGAAAATTAAACGGAAGCCATACATTGGATTATATGACTATATAAATCCCTTCTATTAGAAAGTGAGGATTAGTATAATCCTCACTAACTGCCCCATCCATTTTGTTATGAAATATCTGACATGAATTGACTCATCTAATCAGGAACAAATAAGGGTTCAACTTAATTTTCAGCATTAATGAGGAATTGGGACTTCGGACATTTCATTCTCATAGCAGAAATATCCTGAGTGTGTGCAACCATGTACATTTTCTTAAATATATAAATTAAACTCACCCTGCTTAAACGGTTCCACCACAAAACTCGCGTTCGACTAAGGGCGCTCGACGAAACTGCGTACGGCGTCATCACAGTGCGACAACAGTGCGGAGAAAAAAAGCACGCTGTGAACGCTAAACCTAAAATTAACCCCTAACCTAAACCTAACCCCCCTAACCTAATCCTAAACCTACCCAAAACAGAACCCTTACCTAACCTTAAACCTAACCCTAAACCTAACCCTTAACCTAACGCTAACCTATCCTAACCCTTAACTAACCCAAACCTAACCCTAACCCTAACCTTAACCTAACCCTAAACCTAACCCTAACCCTAACCCTTAACCGAACACCTAAACCTAACCCTAAACCTAACCCTTACCTTAACTTGAATCGGCTTGCTTTAAAAAGCGCTATTTAAAGCGCCCTTCTTTCTCCACACTCGCGTTGTTGCCCTGGGTGATGACGTCAGCGACGCGGTTCATCGGGCGCAGCTTTAGTTGAGCGTGGTTTTGCCGTGCCACGGCTTAAAACAAGGGGCGTTTTGAAGCACATCTTGGAATGACCATGTAAATGGTCTCATGGTCAGGCCCAAGAAGTACTGAAAAACTAGGTGCAGAGAATCGTATAATACTCATATGTTGTTGGGCAGGGGTATCAAACTAGATTTTTTCGAGGGCCAGATCAGCATTATAGTTCCCCTGTGAGCTGGCCGGGTGGGGGGGGGACGGGAACAGGACGGACATCTCCTGCAGCACCCTGCTGGCCAAAATGGGGCATGGGGGGAATGCGCCAGCCCCCACAGCCTGTTTTTGGCCTGGATGGCCTCCTGCAGCACTTGCGCCTCCCCATGCCCTGTTTTGGCTGCCAGAGGCACCGCGGGCCAGTCTGTTGCTATTTCCAGACCGACCAATGGGCCAGATTTAAGCACCCGCAGTCCGCATCCGGTCTGGGGTCTTGAGTTTGACGCCCTTGTTGTTGGGGATGTCAGCGTTCCAAATATCATCCAAAATTAAATCAGAGTTCAAGGCAGAGCATTCCTCAAAGTTCCAATTTATTAAGAGAGACATGTTGGTACAGTCCGTGCGAAAACCTGAATCTGAAAGCTCCTGGGTTCTTCCACCCAGTTGAAAGTTCATGATCTTGCCCCCACACCAGTGGTGGGTTTCAAAATTTTTGAGAACCTCTTCTGTAGGTGTGGCCTGCTTTGTGGAGTGGCTTGCCAGCCATGTGACTGGGTGGGCATGGCCAACTTGTAAAATGTGGTGAAACTTGCTTAACAACGCTCTTGCTTAGCAACCAAAATGTTGGCTCAGGAACTCTGGCATTGAAGTGTGCAAGTCTTAAAGCTGTCAAGTTACAAGACCCTTGCACCCCTAATCCTTTAGAAAAAAAACCCAGGGGTATTCAAACTTGACAGCTTTAAGACTTGTGGACTTCAACTCCCAGAATTCCTCCTCTCGCTCTTCATCTTGATGATGTGTGGACAGGCGGGGGGGGGGGGAAGGGAGCTGGAACCAGTTCTAAACGGCACTGTAGATTTGTGGAACCTCTTCTATAGAAGAGGTTAAAACTGGCAGGAACCCACCCCTGTCCCACACCCTCATGGTCCAATCTTCCACTACCACGCTGGCAGCTTCCACTCATCCAGTTCTGGTCAGGCTCAGAGGTGCGGAGAAAAAAAATGATCTTGGGCTTCTAGAAAGGAGTGTTTTATTTTGACAACAACACATTCTACAATTCTACTCCTTACTATTTCCCCCTCCCAATTACCCCCCTAATGAAACAGCATAGTAAAATAATAGAGAGTGTGGCAGGCCAGATCCTAAAAGGAATATGACTGCAGGCCTGACAGGGGAAGGAGTGAAAGAAAAAGTTCAAAGTATACCATTTCAGATGTGAACTGGATATTTTTCCTCTGGTGGAAAACAAGGAAGAACTAGGCTATTTTCCAGCGAGCGTTGATCCCACCATGAATCAGAAGAAAAACGATACAACCTGTTCCATGTTCTTTTATAGTCCCTTCTCCTATTACCATGTTTCTATCCTGCTCCTGTTCATCCCCAAGTGATATGCATAACTCTCTCCATTCCCTGCTTGCAGCCAAGAATATTTTTCAACTGAGAGCTCACATGTATCAAGCAAGAGGATTAATTGCAGCAGATAGCAGCGGCCTCTCGGATCCTTTTGCTAAAGTGACTTTTGTTTCACACTGCCAGACCACAAAGGTAAGGGGAAATGGGAATAATTAATGTAGTTAGAGCAGAGTTTCTCCCAGAAGCATTCTTATTAGGACTACTAGAACAAAAAATGGATAAACAATCTCAATACATAATCATACACATACTCACTGCAGCCAGGATTGCTTTCGCACAAAACTGGAAAAAAATTAATACACCCTCAGATGAAACAACAATTAGAAAAGTACTCGAATGTGCAGAAATGGACAAAAACAATAGCACTAAAAGAAAGAGAAGAATCAGACTTCTATAAAAGTATGGAATAAAATGTATAAGTGGCTAGAACTCAGAAGCCAAAACAAAAATAGAGAATATAAATATATGGTGATACAAATAATGAATACTATTATAAGTGTTAATATTATGTTTGTTACATTATAGGACAAGGTTAAAGTAATAGGAAAGCAATGCAGAAGGGAGAATTATAACCAGTGGTGGGTTTCAAATTTTTTTAGAATCTCTTCTGTAGGTGTGGCCTGCTTTGTGGGAGTGGCTTGCCGGCCATGTGACCGACTGGGAGTGGCTTGCCAGACATGTGACTGGGCGAGCGGGGCCAATTTGTAAAATGTGGTGAAACTCACTTAACAACTCTCTTGCTTAGCAACCAAAATGTTGGCTCAGAAACTCTGGCATTTGAAGCATGCAAGCCTTAAAGCTGTCAAGTTACAAGACTCTTGCACCCCTAACCCTTTGGAACCCCCCCCCCAGGGGTATTCAAACGACAGCTTTAAGACTTGTGGACTTCAACTCCCAGAATTCCTCCTCTTGCTCTTCATCTTGATGGTGTGCGGATAGGCAGGAAGAGGGAGCTGGAACCGGTTCTAAATGGCACGTAGATTTTTGGAACCTCTTCTATAGAAGAGGTTAGAACTGGCAGGAACCCTCCCCTGATTATAACAGCTAAGCAGGAAAGCTGATATAGAAAGCTGTAAAATTACTGTACATTGTTATGTATGTTCTGTGTTTTGTTTTGTTTTCTCTTGTTGTGTCTTCCTTACTGTTTTTAAAGGTTAAAACATTCAATTAAAAATTGTTTTTTTAAAAAAAGAGCAGTGTTTCTCAATCTAGGGCAGGGATGTCAAACTCAAGACCAGGGGCCTGGATTTGGCCCACGGGGTTTTAGATCTGGCCCGCAGGGTTGCCCTGGAAACAGTGAAGGACCAGCCCATGGTGCCTCTGCCAGCAAAATGGCGTTCGGGAATTCTATTTTCGCTGGCAGAGCGCTAGGGTCAACACAGGCGCTCCTGATACGAGTGACATTGAACTGGCCATGCCCACCCAGGCTCCCTGAGGTCAAATACAACCCTTGATGCAGCCCCCAATGGAATCGAGTTTGACACCCCTGACCCAGGGCATTGTAAAATGTGTGGATTTCCTCAGCTAACATGATGGCTGGGGAATTCTGGGAGTTGAAGTCCACACATCTTAAAATTCCAGAGGTTGGGAAACACTGACCTAGAGGAATGCTGTTGTAGTAAGCTTGATGTGATTAGGTAATGCAACCCAGAAGAAATCCTCTTGCAAGTGTGAGCAGGTGTAGGAAAACCGATTCTGTAACTTGTTGGTTAAATAATTAATAGTGCCAAAGTTTTAATTTTTTTTAAAAAAAATTTTTTTAGAAATGTGCAAGACGAGCGACTTTTGTGGTGATTGCGGGTAGCATACAACAAAGATAGTTATACAATATAATTTTTTAAAAAAATCTTCAAGACTGAAGAAAAAAATCATTAAAGACAATCAAAGGATCTGTTTTAACCTTTTTAACTTGCTTTGCGTGGTGGCTCAGTGGCTAAGACGCTGTGCTTATCGATCTGAAATATTGGCAGTTCAGCGGTTCAAATCCCTAGCGCAGCGTAATGGAGTGAGCTCCCGTTACTTGTCCCAGCTTCTGACAATCTAGCAGTTTGAAAGGATGTAAAAATACAAGTAGAAAAATAGGGACCACCTTAGTGGGAAGGTAACAGCACTCCCTGCACCTTCAGAATTTAGTCAAGCTGGCCACATGACCACGGAGATGTCTTCGGACAGCACTGGCTCTTCGGCTTCGAAACAGAGATGACCACTGCCCACTAGAGTCGGGAACGACTAGCACATATGTGCAAGGGGAACCTTTACTTTTACCTTTACCTAACCTGCTTTAACCATGGCCATTTGGATATATTATGTTGAAAACTATGGCCAAATTCGTTTGAAAGATATCAGGTTAGTGCCAGGATAAACTGTAATATCTTCTTGCAAGCCCTGCTATTATTAATATACTATTTTTTCCCTTCTCCCTTAGATCATTCAGCAAACTTTGTCTCCAACTTGGAATCAGATGTTGCTTTTTAATAATATTGAGCTTTATGGTGAAGCCAAGGAAATTGCCGAATTCCCTCCTGTAATCATTGTGGAACTCTATGATGATGATGCTGTGGTAAAGATAATTTTCCCTTATTTATATACCTTATTTTAAAGGCTTGTTGGTCAATGTAGTGAATTGCAGAGGCTTTTTTTAAAAAAAATATTTTTGAAAGCATCCTAATATCAGGGACAAGATACGAATGATACATAGAAGCAGAGGCTGCTCTAGAAAAAAATTCTAATTCTATTAATACAGTGAAGGAGCTGAGTAAAACTGATTTGTTGTCTTTCACTTAAGACTCAACAGTATTGGAACTAATATACTGTATGCTAGGGAGACATGATAGCAGTGTTCCAATACTTGAGGGGCTGCCACAGAGAGATTTTAGATTTTAGATTTTATTTAGATTTTATTTGTGATTTATAGGCCGCCCTTTTCCCTGAGGGGACTCAGGGCGGCTTACAATTCATGGGAGGGGGAGTGCAAGACAAAACATAAGACAATAAGTGAACGAGAAAAAAATAAAGCAATAAACACAACTTTCATTCAACATTCGGGTGGGGTGAATTAGAATCTTATCCCCAGGCCTGACGGGATAGCCAGATCTTAAGGGCTGTGCGGAAGGTCTGGACGGTGGTGAGGGTGCGAATCTCCACGGGGAGATCGTTCCAAAGGGTCGGAGCTGCTACTGAGAAGGCTCTCCTCCGCGTAGTCGCCAGTCGGCACTGACTGGCAGATGGAACTCGGAGGAGGCCTAATCTGTGCGATCTAATAGGTCGAAGGGAGGTAATCGGCAGGAGGCGGTCTCTCAAGTACTCAGATCCACTACCATGGAGGGCTTTATGGATGGTAAGTAGCACCCTGAAGCGCACCCGGAGATCAACAGGTAGCCAGTGCAGCTCGCGGAGGATAGGTGTTATGTGGGCGAACCGCGGTGCGCCCACGATCATTCGCACGGCCGCATTCTGGACTAGCTGAAGTCGCCGGATGCTCTTCAAGGGCAGCCCCATGTAGAGCACATTGCAGAGGAAGGGGTCAACCTATTTTCCAAAGCACCAGAAGGCAAGACAAGGAATAATGGATGGAAACTAATCAAGGATAGATTCAACCTAAAAATAAGGAGAAATTGTGGGAGCTTCATCACTGGAAGCTTTCAAGAAGAGACTGAACTGCCACCTGTCAGAAATGGATGTAGGGTCTCCTGTTTTTTGGGGGGGGTTGGGCTGGATCAGTGGTGGGTTTCAAAAATTTTTAGAACCCCTTCTGTAGGTGTGGCCTGCTTTGTGGGAGTGGCTTGTTGGCCATATGACTGGGTGGGAGTGGCTTGCCAACCGTGTGACTGGCTGGGTGTGGGCAACTTGTAAAATGTGGTGAAACTCACTTAACAATGGTCTTGCTTAGCAACCAAAATGTTGGCTCAGAAACTCTGGCATTTGAAGCTGTCTTAAAGCTGTCAAGTTACAAGACCTTTGCATCCCTAACCCTTTAGAAAAAAAAACCCAGGGGTGTTCAAACGTGACAGCTTTAAGACTTGTGGACTTCAACTCCCAGAATTCCTCCTCTCGCTCTTCATCTTGATGATGTGCAGATGGGTGGGGGGAGGGTGCTGGAACCGGTTCTAAACAGCACTGTAGATTTGTGGAACCTCTTCTATAGAAGAGGTTAAAACTGGCAGGAACCTACCCCTGGACTGGATGACCTACAAGGTCCCTTTCAACTACTCTACTCTACTCTACTCTACTCTACTGATGGGGGAGAGGTGTGACTACGCGCCCCCCCTTCCGCAGCCCGTTCAAATATCACATCCTACCGGCGAAGGGAGCGTGAGGGGCGCGGCGATGTCCTCCCCGAGGCCGGCCAGGTGCGGCGCTCGCCCCCTCCCCCTCCTTCCCCCTCCCCGACTGGCGCAGGTGAGGTGGGGCGCGCGGACTTGGCCTCCCGCTGAGCCTGGGCGCGCGGCCGTTTGACGCAGCCTGTTCCGGGACGGCGCTGGCACTTTTCTCCCCCGGTGGTGGTGGAGGAGGAGGACATACAAAAGGGAGGCGGAGCCCGAGTTCGCTTGGTTGGGCTCCGCGCTTTCCTCCTGCGACGGGAATCCCACGGGAAAAGCCTCCTCAAAAACCTCGCCTTTTCCGCCCTTCCTTGGAGCAGCTCTTCGCTCTCCTCCATTGCTCCAGGCGCGGCCGAGGTAGCCGGGGAGAGGCCGGCCGGCCGACTCAGCCTCTGCCCGCCAGCTGGGATGCAGTGCCGGCGGGTGTTTTTCCCACGGCACACCTTACACTATGTCACGGCACACTAGTGTGCCGCGGCACAGTGGTTGAAAAACACTGCTCTACTCTATTCAAAAATCCAGAAAGACAAGGAAAAAACTCAATCAGGCAAACGAAGACTAATCTAGCAGCTCAAATGAGAGCCTTGAGAACTAGATGCTCACCTGGAAACAAAACATCCATAGTTTTAGATCCCCAGGCCCCAATTTTGCTATGGCTTTGGTGTCCCTATCCAAATCCTCCCAAACCTATGAAAGGACTACATGGAAAATAATTTCAACCATCTCTCATTGGGATCTCACAAAAAAATCCCGATGTCTCAATAAAGGAGAATATTTTTTAGCTCAGGGTTGAAATGAGGAGTCCTTGAGGATCTCTGAGCTTGCTTGTTTTCCTGTAGGCATTTCATTATCCATTTTATTATCAGTGCACTGATGATGTTATCTAATCTGGGTAATGAAATGTTGGAGTAGCACAAACGCTTCAATCTGAAGTCTCACTGGAATTTCTGCAAGATTCCTGGTTTGTTACCTGAGATCTAATAAATTGTTGGCACCAGAAAGTACCCAGGGGTCCTATGAGTGTTAACCACCATACACAATTATTTTAATTTGGATGGTGGGTTCCGAGTGTTCTTTGGGGGAAATGGATGCTTATCTTGCCAAATCTTGAGGTGGGCAATAGATAGGATATCAGAATTTAATGGGCTCGGGTAAGCTATTAACATACTTTATCTTAACTAAGGGAATATTGACATGATGCCCGTTCTTGCTTCTGAAATATCACTAAGGGTTTAGTTTGTTTCATTAAATGACGGCACACTTGTTGTTTAATTTGTGTTAATTGATTATGTGCCGTCAAATTAGTGTTGTTTCTTAGTAGCCATATGGATAGGGGTTCCCCCCTCCCTCAGTTTGAACCTTCAGCTCTTCTAATGCTGCCAGAATTTTCTTTTTCTACATCAATCAGTAGACTAATGGGCCACTTACAGTTGATTGATCAAAGACATATAGAAGTACTAAGATAGATTAACAAATTTCTGTGGAATCCAGATATTTAATATTGCTATGCTGCTAGTAATGCCTTTGCTTATTCCAATGATTGCAAGCATGAGCTTGGATGATCAGCAGAATGTGTGTGTGTGTGTGTGTGTGGTGTGTGTGTGTGTGTGTGTGTTTTCATAGATTTTCAGGGTAGGTATGCTGGTCTTGTTACATTCGGGTCTTTTCCCATGTAAGATTGAGATTGTCTTGGCAACATTTCGGCGAGGTCTCACTCGCCATCTTCAGGCTGGGTTTTGGGCTCAAAACCCATCCTGAAGATCCCAAAACCCATCCTGAAGATCCCAAAACCCATCCTGAAGATGGCGAGTGAGACCTCGCCGAAACGTTGCCAAGACAATCTCAATCTTACATGGGAAAAGACCCGAATGTAACAAGACCAGCATGTATGTATGTATGTATGTATGTATGTATGTATGTATGTTTGAGAGAGAGAGAGAGAGATAGAGCCAGAGAGAGAGAGAAGAGAGAGAGAGAGAGAAGAGAGAGAGAGCCATATATATATATATAGAGAGCCGTATGTATGTATGTGTGTATGTATGTATGTGTGTGTGTGGTATGTATGTATATATATATATATATATGTTATATGTATATATGTATATATGTATATATGTATATGTTATATGTATATATGTATATATGTATATATGTATATATGATATATGTATATATGTATATATGTTATATGTATATGTATATATGTATATATGTATATGTATATATGTATATATGTAATATACATAAGATATGTATATATAGATAAGTATGTATATATACATAAGATATATAAGATTTTTACAACCCCTGGTAAGCCCCAATTATGGGAGGAAGCTAACTGCTTCCATCATCTGTCAATCGGCTCGTCACAAGAGTCCATCACGACAGAAACCCAATATTTTTACTGTTGCCTTTGTTATATTGTGTTTTGTTTTGTTTTTATTTGTGCTGATAAATATCCCAGTAAGGGTATGGCTAGCTGATGAGAGCTAAATAGCTTGAAATAGATCTATACTAGTCTCCCTTTATTTATTTATCAGCACAAATAAAAAACACACACACACAATCTGTGTGTGTGTGGGTGTGTGTGTGTTCCAGCATAACTCTGGAACGCCTGGAGCAATTTCAACCAAACTTGGTACACAGATGACTTACTCTCTGGGAGCAAATACTGTGGGGCTAAGACACCCCTAAAACCCCTCAGGTTATGTGTTCTGTTAAGATACAGTCTGTTGTGCCTTAAAACGGTTTCTACTGTAGTGCC
Organism: Thamnophis elegans; assembly: GCF_009769535.1. NCBI lineage: Eukaryota > Metazoa > Chordata > Lepidosauria > Squamata > Natricidae > Thamnophis > Thamnophis elegans. The sequence goes on from NC_045548.1 coordinate 66,992,525, forward strand.
GTAAAATGGCTTCTACTGTGCAGTGCAGTGGAGTTGCCATGGTAACGGCTTCACAGTACTCCACAAGGGGGCTGGTAAGGAGGAAAATCCAATATTAGGAATTACATTTGATCCGGATATTTTCCACCTATAAATAAATACCTGGGCAACACTTGTTACACAGCTAGTGTGAACACAAATGGCATTGTATATTTTTTTCCTTTTTAAACAAATAGGGAAAATCAGAATATATCGGTGCAACTGTGGCTGCTCCAGTAACTAGGCTGGTGGAGGACAAATATGAACCCCCAAAACTTAGTTACCACCCTCTCTACTGTGGCAGTCTTTCAGGGGAGATCTTCTGGCTGCATTTGAGCTGCTTCAGGTGAGTTTGGAACAATTTCATTTTTAATAAATGGATTCAAGTTTATTCGGTCTTATTTTGACTTCTAGTGACCACCTAGATAGATCTGCAGAGTTTCCAGTAAGAATGATCTTTATGTAGAAGATCATTATAGGAAGGTTTTATTTGAATTAAAAGTTGGGGGCAGAAGGACTGTTAATTTGATCAATAGAGGATTAGGTTAATTCCAGGGAGAATTGCGGAATGTTTTTTTTTTCCAGAGTGCTTTGAATAGCATCGCGGCTGAACAATAACATGTGTTTTTGTACTGTAGGTCCCTGATTCTGGCCCAGAAAACCTTCCACCTCTTGATCCTCCTGATGCCAGTCTAATCTATGCAGTCCCAGCCAATATACGACCTGTATTAAGTAAATATAGAATAGAAGTAAGTTTGGATAAAATGAACAGCCTAATGATCCTCTGAGCCCTTGTGTAGTGCATGTAAAATATGCTGAGGCAAAATGAGTTTGTTCACATCTATTTGTACTTCTGATGCACACCAGTATGGATGTCATTCTTTGAGGGGGGAGGGGGCAAGAGGGAGAGGGGGGAGGGAGGGAGGGGGAAAGAGAGAGAGAGAGAGAGAAAGAGAGATTGAGAGATCATGATTGTCCCGCACTTAAGTAGGTCCTCGCAATTCACTATGTATTAACATTCTAATTTGAGATTCTTAGCCAAGAAAGAGAGATCTAAGTTGTGTGCCTCTTCTTCCTCAATGATTCTTTTGCTTTTCTTTCTTGTTAACTAATGAATTAGTTAATTAACACAATCAGGGGTCAGTTGCTTTATCTATATATATATATATAAGCCAAGTACCACTCACTCATCATGAAATCTCCAGAACTATAAAGCCTACAAACTTGACATTTGGCACGTATGTTCCTCTTGGCTTCTTGGTGCTCGCTAAGAAAAGATTTTTCGAAAGGATCATCAGATTATTATATTTCTTTTACAGTAATTAATATGCTCTGATGCTAAGGAGTTCTACTCCCCCTTCCCACCTGAAAAGAACTCTGTTCCAACTGCCAGCTGCCTCACATTCCTACCTCAGTTCAACCTGGCAGACATTCCATTCCTTCACTCAAGAGCTGTCTGGGTACAGCACTAAATGTTGGTACCTCGCCAAAATGTCTACGCCTTCCACCTATGGAACTGCTTCCGGGCTCAAGGCGGTGGGAGCGATATTCCCTTATGTGTTTCAATCATCGCCCACCACTGAGCCAACAGATTGAACCAGATTTCTCTTGCATTGCCTGATCACATAGTTTTGTCACAAAGCACAGGTATCCAGCTAGTCCTTTATAAGTTGCCCAAAAGAAAAACAAGATTGATCTCATTGCTTCAAGGTTAACCCATTCACCAGCTATCCACATCCAATCCTCTTTTTAACAACTTTATCTTCTCTCCTTTCCTCCCAACCTGCAGTGTGAGGATCCAAATTATCACCTCCTCTAAAGGGTTGTTGTGTTTAATACATTGATCCCTGAAGTGAATTCTGTAGACGTTACATATTATTTCTTTCCCTGCCACAGGTTCTATTCTGGGGTCTTCGGGAATTGAAGAAAGTGCAGTTTCTATCTGTTGATCGTCCCCAAGTCTTCATTGAATGTGCCAGTAAAGTAAAATCCTGTGTGATCCAGAGCTACAAAAAAAATCCCAACTTTAATACCCTAACAGACCGGTTTGAAGTGGTACATGCATACAAATTTATGCTAAATATATTCATCTTTGCAATCTTTGCCTTTGCTTAAAATGATGAAATAGCATTAGATACAATTTCATAAGAATAATTTAATTGTCTAGCTCAATGCAACCCATGGGGGACATGAGCTTCAGGTTTGATTGAGTTCTGAAGGGCAGTAGGTAACGTTGAACAAATCACTTCACTTACAGCTTGCCTTACTGTAGTGGAATGTAGTCTGGATTCCCAGGTGGGAGGGCTGCATTCCAGAGGCCGATGAGGCAGGGAAGCTTAGATAGTTTGGTTGGGAGGAAGAGAGTTAAAATGGCTCCTCCCTAGCAATTATCAGTATATATCTATGGTGATGCAAATAGTATTTGTATTTTATTTTGTTTGTATTAATTTAGTTTGTTGAACATGTACAAGGTAACAGATATATGTATAAACATGGACATGAACAAGGAAATGAATACAAATAAATGGGGACAGTAGGACAGGAATGGTAGGCATGCTGGTGCGCTTATACATGCCCCCTTTACGGACCTCTTACGAATGGGGTGAGTTCCACGGTAGATAATTTAAGATTGAAGCTGTGAGGGTTTGAGGATATAACAACAGAGTCAGGTAGAGCATTCCAAGCATTGATCACTCTGTTGCTGAAGTCATATTTTCTGTAATCAAGTTTGGAGCAGTTTACCTTGATTTGTATCTATTGTTTCCCCATGTATTTTTGAGGTTGAAGTTGAAGAAGTCGTTGACAGATAGGATGTTATAGCAGATAATTTTGTGTACTACGCTTAGGTCAGACCATAGGCGGCGTAGTTCCAGGTCAGTCGTAGGTTTCAAATTTTTTAGAACCTATTCTGTAGGTGTGGCCAGTTTTGTGGGAGTGGCTCGGCAGTCATGTGACCAGGTGGGCGTGGCCAACTTGGAAAATATGGTGAAACTCACTTAACAATGCTCTTGATTAGCAACCAAAATTTTGGGCTCAATTGTGGTCATGTTCTCTTTTTCTTTCTTTCCTTCTTTCCTTCTTTCTTTCTTTCTTTCTCTCTCTCTCTTTCCTTCTTTTTCTTCCTTGTTTCTATCTCCTTTTTTCTTTCTTTCTTTTTTCTTTCTTTTTCTTTCTTCTCTTTCTCTCTTCCTTCTGTCTCTCTCTCTCTCTGTGTCTGTCTGTCTGTCTGTCTGTCTCTCTCTCTGTGGCTCTTTGTCTTCCTCTCCCTCCCTCCCTCCCTCTGTCTCTCTGTCTCTCTCTCTCTCTCTGTCTCCTCCCTCCCTCTGTGTGTGTGTCTGTCTGACTCTCTCTCTCCCTCTCTCTCTCTTGTGCCTCTCTCTGTCTATCTGTCTCTGTGTGTCTATCTGTCTGTCTCTCTCACTCACTCACTCAAACACAGACACACACATATCTTGTTGAGTATTCCAATCACATTTGAAACACTCAACAACTAGACTGTATTGACGGTTTTTTGCAGCATTCTGCAGCCATAGGACCAAAATTTCGAGCCTGGTGGCGTAAGGGATTCTATTGTGAGCAGAGGAGTGGAGGACTCTTGTGAAATACCTCTATATATTGTGAAGTACCTTCTTGTGAAATACCTCTTTATATAAAACAAATTGTTGCTTTAGTTTAGCAAGATTTCCCTCTATAGGTGAGGAACAATAAGGGAAATGGCTCAGAAGTAATTCCACATGTTTATCTAGGCTCTTAGGGCCTGACACTTACACTGTGGTTGAAATCAGAGTTTACAACCCGATTGTGAATTTCATTTCATTTTTAAAATATCAAATGGAATTAAGTATAACTTTCCTACCTTCTTCAGCTGCCATTCTTGTGGGACAGCTGATAACCAACAGTTAGAATTACAGTATGGTTCATACCCATGAAATTTTTATCCCTAATGCTGCCTGCACAGGGAGAGGAAATTCTTACCTTAAAAAAAAAAAAGAAGCTATGCAGTGGTGGGTTTCAATTTATTTTACCACCGGTTCGTTCGTGTGCATGCAGAAACCTCCCGCCATCACCACTACCAGTTCGCCCGATCCAAGGTGAACTAGCAGAAACCCACTTCTGAAACTATGCCCAGAAAGAAAATAATCGAAGATTTAACTTTCCAAACTCCTCTTGCAATGTTTTTCACTAACTTTAACTGCACCCTATGCATTTCACATTTCTAGCGGCATCTGGCATACAGTTTTAAGAAAAATATTACAGAATTGTTGATTACATCATTAAGATTGTAGAAAGTTAGTGCCCACCCTTCTCTAGGAGATATTAAAAAGGCAGAATATTATATTTTCCCTAAAGGAGGAACTTGTTTCTAAAGACATAAACTCAGAGCCTCAGCTCCCTGCCCCCTACACCCCATCAGCAGATATTTTGGTGCCAACCTATCTACAAGACAAAAGGCTGAGCCAGCTTATCTACAAAACAAAAGACCTTCACCCTCAGGACGTGATAGGATTAGCCCTCACTCAAGATCCAAAGCCATTAAGTCATAATAGGAATTGCCCAACACCCTTTCAGAACACAAGCCTCTTCATTGCATCATCATCCAGCAAGATTCAACCAAGCCTGGGACTCAAGACAACCTACAAAGTTACCCCTGCATTGCTCCATGGCAGTCTGACAACCATTAGAACACCTGCCCTTACACAGGAACAGGAAGCTCTAAGGCAGGGCTCAAGAGAGGGTATAAATCTCTCTCTTTCTCTCACCCATGTGCTCAACTGCCCAGGTCCTCAAACCACATGGTCCTGTTCATCATTAAAACCATCTTTCCAGACAGCCTTCATGTTTCCAGTGTCTTCCTCCCCACTTGGAATTGAACCCAGATGGACATTTCTTCCAACAAGATCATAGGCTTGTTGGACTTTAAATTAGGTAGAGGAAGAAAGGGAGAGAAATGCAATTTAACTGATGTTTTAAATGAAAAAAAATAGCATGAGTAACAAGAGAAAAAACTTAATCTGATTTTGTTTTGATTGCTTATTTATCAATCTAGTTCATTTCATTTCTACAAGTTTTAAGAATGTTTTTTTTTAAATACTGAGAATGCATGCATATTTTTTTGCAAATTTATAATTCATGTGTGCTGTTTTTTTTCACATTATCAGATCATATACTTATTTTAGTAAGATCTTTGCATAATGTATATACTTGCTGTGCACCTTATGAGTGGTGAAGTTCATTAGAACATTTGGACAAGTATGGCTTTGATGTTTTAATTATCTTTTGTGTGCAGTTTCAGAAGTGTCAGTTCAATACGCTCCTGTTGTAGTGATCATCAAAGAATTTATGTTTCATGAGAAATTAATCAGGTAGACTGATCAAATAAATTGTGTCTAATATAAAAGTCTAGCCACCGTAGCACGTTATCCAAGTTTGGAAAGAACGAATTATGACAAGTCTCTTGTTCCAAGGTTCCTATGAATCAATAAATGGACTTAGACTTCAAACGTGACTTTAATTAAAATGAAAATGAAGGTGAATCTAATAACTAGGATTTATTAGGTGCAAAACCAGAGGTTTGTTGTTTTTAAATCACAAAATGCCTGGAATTAAATGGGATTTTTACTGAGAGGTTTATGTAAGGTTGGACTATAACTAAGGCTATTTTTTTAAAGAGAAACATCTGCAGTGATTTTAAATCCAATAGATTTTAATCTTTGTGACATTTAATGGGATTGTTCAAAGGACCAATGACATGTTGGAAATAGATAATGAAAGGTTCTAAAACACCAGTGGCCTTTCTACCAAGTATGAGATATGATATTTAAAGAAATCCGGCTTCTTGGGAAAAAAAATCCGGAAGACAAACTGCAAATCATCTCAAGTAAATTACAGAAATCCAATTGCCAGAGGATTTTTTTGTGGGATTTGATAGAAAACCCATTTCCAGTTGGAACTAAAATGTGCTGAAAGGAAATGAGCAAAACTGCCGTTTTGAGAAGATAAGGAAAGATCTGACTGGTTCTTTTATGTTTCTCCATTGTTAGGAATTGCCCGAAAATGAACTTCTGCATCCTCCACTAAGCATATGTGTGGTTGACTGGAGAGCCTTCGGCCGCAGCACACTCGTGGGGACCCACACCGTCAACTGCCTTAAGCAGTTTCTGCATAAACTCAAGGAACCTCTTGTTTCCTTAGCTAAAGAAGCTGATATTGTGGAAGTGGACAAAGGTAAGACATGCCAAAATTCCAATCAGAATCCACCCTCCTTTCTTTTCATAGAGCTGTAAAGATGTAAGGCCTTGGAGACCACGCTGCTGTTGCTATATTAAGTGGAGCTGGTTGTTTTTGCGACATCTACTTTAGCAGGATTTATTGGTTAATCTCTCATTGTTAAATTCTAATGGTTGTTTGTTTTATATTGTGAGGAGCAGCATGGAAGGGTAGTGGTGGTAGTGGCCTAGAGGTCTGATGAGGGTAGTCCTATAGCAGTGGTGGGATTCAGCCAGTTCGCACCTATTTGGGAGAACCGTTGTTAACTTTTTAAGCAGTTCGAAGAACCGGTTGTTGGAAAAAATCTCCTTTTGCTTCTTTCCACTTTACAGAGCTAATCCTGTAAGGAAGGCAGGAAGGAAACATTCTGGTTTTATTTCTAGCCTAATCTTTATTGCCCTGCTTACAGAAACTGCCTCTCCCGTTAACCCTTATTAGATTTTAACTGCTAAGGCGAAGCGCCCATTGACGTGAGTGACGTTGAGTTGGCCACGGCCACCAGTCACATGACCACTGAGCCACGCCCACACAGCCGTTCATTAGGGCAGAGAACAGGTTGTTAAATTATTTGAATTCCACCACTGTCCTATAAGTTAGGGGTGTCAAACTCTAGGCCTGCAGGCCAGATCTGGTCTATGGGGTGCTTAAATCTGGCCCATAGGGCCGGCCTAGAAATATCAAAGAACCAGCTGGTGGTGCCTCTTGTTGAATTTTATATTGACTTCTTTCTAGCTTCACCTGCTCCAGCACAACCTCACATAAGTCAACTTCCATCACTTCCATCAGATCACATTTATGTTGATGTGGAACACGGAGAGCCTCATTTGCCTTCCCCAAACCTGAAGCAGCAGAAGTACATATTCCCATATCACCTCCACTGCTACCACCAGCTCCTTCACGGAAACATTCATTAGCCTCTTCCTCTAGACCTTTGAAAGATGGAAGATTGAAAGTAAGTTACATCCAATTTGGAGCTTTTTGCATTTCCCACTAGACTATGCATTCCCTTCTTTATGATGAAACAAGGGGCAAAAAAATATACCAAGCTCAAAACACATCCATGTAGTCCTCAACTTATGACCGGAGTTGAGCCCTACATTTATGTTGCTAAGCCACGGTGGCATAGTGGTTAGAGTGCAGTACTGCAGGCTACTTCTGCTGACTGCTGGCTGATTGCAATTTGGCAGTTCATATCTCACCAGGCTCAAGGTTGACTCAGCCTTCCATCCTTCCGAGGTGGATAAAATGAGGACCCAGATTGTTGGGGGCAATGCGCTGACTCTGTAAACCACTTAGAGAGGGCTGTAAAGCACTGTAAAATGATATATAAGTCTAAGTCAGCAACCTGGGCTCTGGAGCCGCATGTGGCTCTTTCATCTCTCTTCTGCGGCTCCCTTGTTGCTGGTCGGTGCCACAATTTTGAGAGGAGCTTCCGGTGGGTGGGTAGGAAGCACAGCGCTCCAGGAGGAGACTCTATGGCAAGGGGTGGGTTTTCTGGTCAGTTCCACAATGATAGTTAGGACAGGTAGAGGAAGGACACCCACGCTAGGAGGAGACTCTATGGTGGGGGAACCGGACCTTCTGGTCGGCTCCAGAACTGCATGAAGGGAATTCCGCTTAGGACCTTTCTGGCTTTTTGAGTATTTAAGGTTGCCGACCCCTGGTCTAAGTTCTATTGCTATTGGTAAGTGTAACAGTTTAAATGAATTTTGACCCATTTGATGACCAGTCTTGCCATAGCTGTTAAGTGAAGCACTGCAGTTGTTAAGTTAATAACACAGTTGCTAATTGTTTGATGAGAACATAACAGGAGAGAAGTAAACATATACAGACAATCCATGTAATTACAAGTAGTCCTTAACCACAATTGAGCCCCAAATTTTTGTTGTTAATTGAAACATTTGTTAAGTAACTTTTGCCCCATTTCATGACTTTTTTAAATTTCCATTGTTATGTGAATCATCACAGTTGATAAGTTAGTAACCCAATTGTTAAGTGAAACTGGCCTTTCCCATTGACTTTGCTGGTCAGAAGGTTGCAAAAGGGGATCACATGACTTTGGGATGCAGGAGTGATGGTCATAAATATGAACCAGTTGCCAAGCATCCGAATTTAGTCTCATGATCATGGGGATGCTGCAAAGGTCATAACTGTGAAAACGGTCGTAATCACTTTTTCAGTGGCTCTGTAACTTTGTATGGTCACTAAATGAACTGTGTAAGTCAGGGACTACCTGTATATACAAAACCTCTAAGGGGGTATAGCAGTGGCCTGACAACTGGATGTCCAACTGGCATTGCTTCGTGCAAATTTTCTATGGAACCAGAGAACACACCTTGTGGGCAATCTTTTACACTATGTTGAATAGCTTGCATCTCAGTACCACAATCGCAACAAGGCAAATCTTTCCATCTCCACTGATACGGGGCAGAGGGACTCTTTACACCGTATCACATCCGTAGCTTTCCTTAAGCTTTCACATGCTCCCTGGGGGGTGCTAACAGGTGACAACGACAGATGCAGGCCTATTTCCCTTATGAGGCCTCGTGGCCATGACAAACAGAAATGCATAAAATCAAATAGACTATATCTATATGACTATGGAACTATAATGTCACATTATTATACCCTCAAGGCAATGGATAATGAAGCTATTGCTTATAGTTTGTTCCTTATAGGAACATAAACTAGGATGAGTAACCATGCTGAAAATTGTTATATAATTAATGTTATAGCTTAGACAGGCCTGATTTGAAAAAAAAAAACAGAAAGATCACAAAGAAAAGTGCGTGCTGTGTGTAAAATATATATAATATATATATATAAATAAGTATGTATGTATGTATGTATATGTGTATCTATGTGTATGTGTCTGTCTGTCTATATATGTGTGTGGTACATGTATATGTATGTATGTATATACAGTATACACACACAACACATCACGTTTTCCCGAAAATAAGACCTCCCTGGATAATAAGCCCAATAGAACCACGTGTGGATAATAAGTGCATGCATTACAATGAGCACTCCCCCGAGAATAAGCCCTCCTCTAAAATATTTAACCAATATTTAGCCCTCTCCCCCACCATTTACCAATACAATACAATAGCAGAGTTGGAGGGAACCTTGGAGGTCTTCTAATCCAACGCCCTGCCTAGGTAGGAAACTCTACACCATTTCAGACAAATGGCTATCCAACATCTTCTTAAAGACTTCCAGCGTTGGGGCATTCACAACTTCTGGAAGCAAGCTGTTCCACTGATTGATTGTTTCTAACTGTCAGGAAATTCTCCTCAGTTCTAAATTGCTTCTCTCCTTGATTAGTTTCCACCCATTGCTTCTTGTTCTACCCTCAGGTGCCTTGGAGAATAGTTTGACTCCCTCTTCTTTTGGGCAACCCCTGAGATATTGGAAGACTGCTATCATGTCTCCCTAGTCCTTCTTTTCAACGTTCTTCATATGTTTTCACCTCCTGCTGCCCTAATCATCTTTATTGCTCTTCTCTGCTCTCTTTCTAGAGTCTCCACATCTTTTCTACATCATGGCGATTTCGTGAGGGGAGGGGGGGGAACATGCTCTAGGTGGCCACATGCACCCTGCCATCCATGCAGAACGCCCTCGCAGAGGCTGCTCCCACAAACCCTAGCTACTGTGTCCCTTCTCTTAGTGGTGGCCGCCAAAAGAGCAGCAGGCCATAGACGCTTGGGCTGGCAAAAGTGTGCCAGAACAGAGAAAGAACTTCTGGTCCTCTCTGGATCAGTTGATCTGTGTGCCGCAGGCCAAGGTTAAGGGGCCTCCTGCACATCAAAAATAATAAGACCTCCCGAAAATAAGGCCAAGCATTTATTTGGGGGGGGGGGTCAAAAGAAAATAAGACCCTGCCTTATTTTCAGGGTAAATCTCATTTTTACTATTTTTATTAATAACTCAAATGTTGAACATCGCTAATATTTCTTCATGCTCCTATTTTTTTCACTAAAACAGCCCTATGGGGTGAGTTGGGCTGACAGAGAGTGACAGGCTAAAGTCACCTAGCTGCTTCAATGACTGAGGTGGGATTAGAACGGATCATCTCCTAGTGATTGGTCCAAAGTTATCCAGCCAGCTTTCATGCCTGAGGTGGGACTAGAGCTCACTTTCTCCTAATTTTCAGCCTGGTGTTTTAACTGAACTGGCCTATAATTCATCATCCTAGAAGGAATCCAGATTTAATATCCTTATTCAGTATTTCTTTGTCTTAGACATTTGTATAAATTGGAACCATTTGTTAGGGAATAACTGTGTTGATATAATGAAAATAGATACCAAAGTACATTTTTTTAAAAAATGACTTCAAGCAAAATCATTTTTACCTGTAACATTTTTAAGGACCGCAAAAAATCAATTTACCGCTCTACCAAGAGAAAAAGAGAACTGTCGCTGATGAATCTGCTGAAAATGTCATCGATTGGTGGTCAAAGTATTATGCTTCAATACAAAAGTACAGAAGGTAGGCAAAGTCATAATACACATTTTAATCTATTTTTCTATGTGATGTAATTTTTTGGGGGGGGGGGATTGAAGTTTTTTTCCTGAGTAGGAATAGCTCCTTTTCAGACACTTCACACACACACACCACACACACACACACACAGTTTCCAGTAAGAGTTTCCTAAGTAAGTCCTGAACTCATTGGTAGCCTCACATGAAATGAGCAAGGACATACATTCAATTTTGCAGCTACTAAGATTGTCAGACAAGCAGGCACAAAACAGCCAGGGAAGTGATTGAAACCTGGGAAACGGGCCCTCGACAGGGGTGGTATTTACTTACCCTTCCCTACTGGTTTGCAAATGTGAGCGCATGATGCGCTTCTGGATAAAAAGGGCCTAAATGGGATGCCATAGAGCTGGGTTGAGTGGGGCGGGGGCCACCTGCAATTTCTGCTACTGGTTCGGGCGAACTGGTCCGAACCAGTAGAATACCACCTCTGCCCCTCTTCAGTCAACAGGCGTGCTTATTTACCACCAGATTTTTTGGTTCTTAGAAGGCAAGGGCTGGGCAACACAAGCAAACCACAGTCAACAATTTAATGGCCAGCCATCAACCCCCCAGTCAGCATCTAAAAAGCCACATACAACAGGCACCACACAGGGAATAGCACACACTCTGCTAGAGAGAAGTTTCCTGAAGATGGGCTCCAGTACGAGTCCTAAAGCTCGGAAGACAAAATCTCTGGTCCTGGTGATCAACCCAATTGGATCCTGCAATATTATCTTGGGACACATACGGTTTGCCTTCATCCCTAAGTAAATAATTAAATAACAGAAAGTAAATAATGTTAAAGCTGGATTGCAGTTAAGCAGCTTGATCTGTATTTTCATAAGTACTTTTTTGTTTATTTCCAAAGGCAAAAGTCTTCGATTTCAGTGATGGAAACCAGGAACATGTGAGTAAATATTTACATTTTTATTAATAGTGCTTTTCATAGTAAATGGTAACAGTCCATTCTCTCAAGAATACTCACACTCAATCAATATTCTGGTATATTCTAAGTGATTTGTCTGTTTGCCTACAGAATATATCTTTCCTTGGAAAGGAATTTTTGATCCCACTGAAAATGTCATTTGTAGAAGGAGAAAGTCCATTATCATGGCAATTCCTCTTCATTCCTATCCCCTGGTTGTCCCAAAGGTGATGTTTCAAAAGGCAATTGGACTTTGTTTTTCCTTGAAGACATTCGTTTCTCATCCAAGAAGATTCTTTAGTTCTGAAGAGTTCTGAACAGAACTGAAGAAGCTTCTTGGATGAAAAGCAAATGTCTTCAAGGAAAAACAATGCCTTTTGAAAAAGCACCTTTGAAAGTTCCATGGGGTATTCAGAGTTCGCTCCCTGTGTGTGTGTGTGTGTGTATCTGGACATCCTAATCTACAAAAACCCAATGGCTCCCTAGGACACACCATCTACCAGAAAAACACCACACACCAACGGCTACTTAAATGCACAATCCCATCACCACCCTGCACAGATCAACTCTGTAGCCAAGACTCATCTCCAGAACCAAACGCCTAGCCGACAAAGATCACCCGAAACTGAATTACCCACTCTCACAAACGTATTAATCTCCAACGGATTCCAAAGAAAAACAACTACCAAACTAATCCAAAGGAGACTCCCCCAAAAAACGAGAAACAGAATAGGACAATGGCATCGCCCTCCTCCGCAGATTAAAACCAGCAAAATTCTCCACAAACACAATATCAAGACAGCCTTCAACAGTGACCAAAAATAGTCAACCTCTTAAGAAACCCCAAAGATAAAATCCAGCTAGAAACCAAGGAGTCTACAAAATACCATGCAAAATCTGCACTGCAACATACATAGGACAAACGAACAGGAGAATAAATGCACGCATCGCAGAACACAAGAACGCAGTAAGAAAAAAGAAAAGAATTCTTCCCTTTTCCAGCACCTTAAAGCTACAGGACATGAAATTAATTTTGAAGGAACTAGGTTAATCTCCAAACTGAACACTTCAACAAGAGAATAATTATGGAAGCTATCGAAATAGAGAAACACCCCCACAACATGAATAAACGTGATGATACCTCCGCCTACCAGACATCTGGAAACCAGCCCTAGTCAACAAACAAGGCCCACCCACCACTCAGGCCGTTTCAACACGAAACAACAATAGACACACAGCCAGCACCAATCAGCACTAATCTACCAATCATGATACAACCACACAACCAATCATTCCACTTACTGAAACAAAGCCAGCACTCCACACACCCCCTCCAAGATTTATAGAAAGACGGCAGTTCTGATCACACTTTAAGCCCAAAACCCAGCCTGAAGATGGCAGGTGAGACCTTGCTGAAACGTTGCCAAGGCAATCTCAATCTTACACGGAATGGCTGTGTGTGTGTGTGTGTGTGTGTGTGTGTGTGTGTGTGTGTGTTTTGCAGCATAACTCCGGAACATCTGGGCCAATGAAATGAAAAGGACTGAATTATGTCCATAGTGTCAAGTCACTGAACCTTTGACAGTGATAGTGTGCATTTTGGATCCCTTTTCTGTTAAGATACAGCCTGTGGTGCCTTAAATAGCTTCTACTGTACACAAAGAGGAGTTGCCATGGTAACGGCTTCGCAGTACTTCACAAGGGGGGGTCCCTCTAATACAGGATTGGGATAAATACATATCTGGGCTATGCCGGGTTATCAACTAGTATCCACTAAAACAGATATATAGAAAACATGGGATTACTGGAATGCAAAAGACTTTTACCTCAAGTATGTTGGCAGCAAATGTGGATGTTCTACATCAGGGGTGTCCAACCTTGACAACCTGAAAACCTGTGGACTTCAACTCCCAGAATTCCCCAGCCAGCCAGGCTAACGAGATTCAGAAGTTTAGCACATTTCAGAAAGGTCTCAAAAGGCATACTTAAGGAAGGCATGTCCACATAGAAGGAGATTTTGAGTGACAAAGGATCCCCCCCCCCCAACATCCTTCTCATGGAGAACTTGCCACAGTAGGTTCTTTCTTACCTACTGCAATTTCATAGATGGGCTGCAGAAAACAGGCTCAAGGTTATGGGACCTGTTTTTGCATTCACATGGTGTGTGAGGTTATTTGGCCATTCCTCTCATAGGAACTTTATAACTGAGATTATATAGGAAGGGTGATGTTTAATTTTCCCTCCCTCTGGTTGCGCTTTGATATACCCCTCTCTAGTACCTACTGGCAAGGAAACATGGAGAAATGCTGGGCATTCATTGTCTACTTTGACCCTAAACTTGAGTGTTGGTCTAAATTTCTAGTCTCAATGAGCAGAGAGATGGACTGCAGGAAAGGAGCGGGTTAATTCAAGCTATAGCATCTTAGAGAAGTTTTATTAGAAGATGGTGGCTCATAATGTCATCTTTTGTGTAATTGTATTAGCTGGGAAGTTGGTCAAGGTGAGTGGAATTCTAATCATTAAACCATGACACAGCAGAACTTCTGGGAGATTTAATTATGCGGATGATTTGCATCTGCCCCTGAGTGAAATGTTTTAATCAGTTAGCCAAATTATACGGAGTTATTCATTTCCGATTCTGTATTCATGTTCAGTATAATTTTGCCCTCATTTGAAATGCAGTTCTGCTGTTTAGCAGGCTATGTGTAGTAGTATGTGGGAAAGATCTTGGAGAGAGGGCCAAAAGATACTGCCTAGAGAATGGTCAGATAAGAGAAGGCATAGCCCACAGCTGTATAATGGATGCGGAAAGAGATAGGAAGGGACCCTCCCTAGCTTTTCAAGCTGTGAAGGAGACAGCCAAAGAATTGTACCTTCAAATCTATAAGATTCTGTTAAGGTAGCCATACAATAAGTAGAATTAGACTTATCTGGCATATTTCTGTTTGATCTACGTGGAAATGCTGACACCATATGCCATTGTTCCCCTTGTTGTCTATGGTAAATTACTGTTGGAAGAAATGTCCTTCTGGGTTTAGTTCCAAGTGGAGAAAAAGACACTGGAAACATGGAGGCTGCTTGGAAAGATGGTTTTAATGGTGGACAGGATCACATGCTTCAAGATCTTGGGTGAAGAAAAAATGGGAAGAGATGCTGAGAGTGCCGGAGTTTTATATCCTCTCTGGGTTTTTGAATTTGAGCTTATATTCTGATTGGGTGTCAGACTCTCATGGGCCATGCAGGGGCAAACTCTGTAGGCTGTCCTGAATCCCAAGCTTGGTTGACTCGTGCTGGGGTGATGATGTAATGAAAAGGGCTTTGGGATTCCCTATTATGGCTCTGTCTGAAGGAGGTAGATCTTTGTATGTAGTATAGTCTGGCTCAGGCCTTAATGGCCCATTTACAAAGGAGTGGGGGACTGAGTCTCTGCCTCGCTTTTAGGGGAAATATTCTGCCCTTTTAATATTTCCTAAAACATTTCATTTTTTAAGAGCAGGTGGGTGCTAACTTCCTACAGCACAGTATACGCCTTGGGACTGGCGTCCCCCTTGGGTATATCCAGCCGAAACAGCTTCCATGGATCGCGATCCATTAACAGTGGAGTCAATTTCCATGGAAGTCGCCTATACCCATGATGGGTGAAGAGGCATCAAGTACAAGTACAAGTATACGCCTTCATAGAAAATATGGCCCAAGCATCAAATGTTGGCTTGGAATATCTGAATGCCGGTGTGAAGAAATTTGAAATATTTTGCCAGACCTAAAATCAAAGGCTATTTAAATAGCGTGGTTATTATGAAGAGCTATTTAAATCAAAAGGAAGTGTGAAAAACAAAGGAGTATGGTGTGAAGATTATGCCTGTGGAAATATGGAAAGGTTACAGCATGGGTGGGCCTGAACAGAAGCAAAACTGAAGCAGTTTTTTGACATGAGTAGCAGAGCTTATAGCAAGGATCTCCAAACTTGGCAACTTTAAGATTTGTGGATTTCAATTCCCAGAATTCCTTAGCTAGCATGTTTACAGTTACTCATCTGGTTTGGTTGCCAGCTTCAATTGTACTTTCAGTAACAGTAGCCTTGAGTTTCAACCTTGGCGCAGAAATCTTGATGGGAGCAAACCAGTGGTGGGTTTCAAAAATTGTTGGAACCTACTCTGTGGCTGTGGTCTCCTTTGTGGGAATGGCTTGCCACCCATGTGACCAGATGGGAGTGGCTTGCTGCCCATGTGATCGGCTATGAAATTATGAATTAGTACTTAGGTCGGTCCAAGTAGCTATTCAGAAACTCTGGCATTGAAGCATGCAAGTCTTAAAGCTGTCAAGTTACAAGATCCTTGTCAGTGGTGGGTTTCAAAAAATTTTGGAACCTCTTCTGTAGGTGTGGCCTGATTTCCGGGTCCACTGGTGGAACCTCTTCTAACCGGTTCGGTAGATTTGACGAACCGGTTCTACCTAACAGGTGCGAACTGGTAGGAACCCACCTCTGGAGCAAACAGAAACTTTTAGTTGCCCTCTAACTGGATTTTGGTCTGGATTTGTACAGCCCATTCCTAGCAGTTCTATTTTTGTCAGAGCCATTACCATTATAATAACTGTATTTTCATTTCTATAGCAAAAGACATGACAACCTCTGTAAGCTTTAGCACTGAAGATGAGCCAGATAAAAAGAAGAAAGAGAAATTGCTGAAAGCCAAAGTGACAGAGACGTCTTCCAAGCTAGCCACCATGGAGGTAAAGTTAATTATGATTCATTCAGATCTGAGAATATTTCATATTTATACTGATTTCATTTGGAAAACTGAAATCCCAGTGTGGAATATTAGTACAGTATTTGAGGAATGCAGGACAGTTGGTATTCAGTGTGAAATGAAACCAGCTATAATTCTGTACTCCTATAGGGAAAGGGACGCGGTGGCTCAGTGGCTAAGATGCTGAGCTTGTTGATCAGTTTGGCGGTTCGAATCCCTAGCGCCGCCTAACAGAATGAGCTCTTGTTACTTGTCCCAGCTTCTGCCAACCTAGAAGTTCGAAAGCACGTAAAAAATGCAAGTAGAAAAATAGGGACCACCTTGGTGGGAAGGTAAGAGTGTGCCGTGTGCATTCGGTGTTAATCCTGCTGGCCACATGACCACAGAGACGTCTTCGGACAGTGCTGGTTCTTTGGCTTTGAAATGGAGATGAGCACTGCCCCCTAGAGTTGGGAACAGCTAGCACATATATGCAAGGGGAACTTTTATCTTATAGGAGAAGGAGTGGTAGCACTTGGGGGAGTTAAAAGAGGGATCAGCCTAGAATCCCTATGTAGGTACAAGCAGACTAAGTCCAACTTCCCTTGAATTTCTTTCACCTTTATCTAACTCCAAGGAAATGCTAATCGCTAGTTGAGAATGTTCCTGTGCATAGATGTTTTAGCAATAAATGTGTTTAATGACCTTCACATGTGGATCTGAACTTCCATGCCTGACAACTCCTCTGAATAAAATAAGGCACATAAAATAAAATAAGGCACATTGATCTGGATTTAAAAAAAAAGATCTTAATTATGAAAGCAAGAGTAATCATCTTATTTTGTGTCAATGATTGTTTCAAATTTCTGAACACAGAAGCTTGCTTAACACAACTGACAGGAAACATCATTAAATTTGCTTTATACAGTGCAGTGCTACACTGAAAGGTTGTTGTTTATTTGATAAATTTATGAATTACAGGTAGTCCTCAGCTTTCAACAGTTCATTTAGTGACTATATTAAGTTACAATGGCATTGAAGGAAGTGACGGATGACCGTTTTTCACACTTATGACTGTTGCGGCATCCCCATGGTCATGTGATCAAAATTCAAACGCTTGTAACTGACTCAATTCAATGATGGCTGTAGTGTCCTGAGGTCATGTGATTACCTTTTGTGGCCTTCTGACAAGCAAAGTCAATAGGGAAGCCAGATTCACTTAACAACTGTGTTACTAACTTAACAACCACAGTGATTCACTTAACAACTGTGGCAAGAAAGGCTGTGAAATTGGGCAAAATTCATTTAACAAATGTCTCACTTAACAACATGGGGAAAAATGTGCACCAACCAGCAGTAATGCCGATAGCAACCCACCCCTGCAAGGCACATAGGAAATATAAAAGAAAGTAATAAAAGCAATTTATTCCTAAAATATAGTAACAAAATAGCAAAAACATAAATGGAAACAAAACAGAATACATGCGAATAAGCTATAGTAATACAGAAAAGAAAAGACCTGTGTTTTTCTTCCTTAGCAGTGAATTTTGGTCCATTCCCTCCCCCCCCCCCCCCGCCCTCTTTTAAGGTCTATGATGGCGATTTGGAGAGCGAGTTCAACAATTTTGAAGACTGGGTAAAAACATTTGAACTCCTTCGAGGCAAAATTACTGAGGACGATCATACTGATTTTGAAGACAGGATTGTCGGGAAATTTAAGGTAGGGTTCAAGACGGACAAAATATATGTGTGATGTGTCAAGGATAGGTGTTGTAGAAAAATCCATATTACTCATTACTGCTGTGTACTGCTTCAATCTTCTGAGAGTGCAAACATAGATGAGCTTATCTGCAAAGCTTGGCAGCCCTGCTTTTCCTCAGAATTAAATCAGCTCTGAGCCTCAATGAACTTTGCTGGCTTGGGAATTCTGGGAGTTGAAGTCCACACCTCTTGCTGGGTTTGCTGAGGTTGAGAATCACTGACCTACTCTATATGTAAATATAAGAAGTGGACAGAGGGGTATATTGATCTATAAGCCAAATGTTGCAGCAAAACAAGATCAAATATTTTTTTAGCTCTTCACTGATTGACAAATGAAGATAATTTTTAGAACAAAAGTGGGTAAGCGATATATAAGCGATTGAATAATTTGTGGAGTGTTAGGGCTGCCATAGATTGTTCCGTGGCACGACAAAACCGCGCTCGACTAAGCCGCGCCCGATTAAACCACGTCGCTGACGTCATCAACAGGGCGACAACAGCGAGCGCGGAGAAAGAAAGAAGGGCGCTTTAAATAGCGATTTGAAAGCAAGCCGCTTCAACTTAAGGTAAGGGTTAGGGTTAGGTTTAGGGTTAGGTTTAGGGTTAGGTTAAGGGTTAGGATTAGGTTTAGGGTTAGGTTAAGGGTTAGGTTTAGGGTTAGGTTTAGGGTTAGGTTAAGGGTTAGGTTTAGGGTTAGGTTTAGGATTAGGTTTAGTGGGGTTAGGTTTAGGTTTAGGGGTTAATTTTAGGTTTAGCGTTTACAACGTGCTTCTGTCTCCGCGCTGTTGTCGCCCTGTTGATGACATCAGCTACGCAGTTTCGTTGAGCGCGCTTTAATCGAACACGGTTTTGTGGTGGAACCAGATTGTTCACATAGTAGATAATGTTCTATAAAATATGCTGAAAGGTTTCCAACTTTTGATACAGTTTTTGGAGTGGTCTTGATTTCCTTCCTTCCTTCCTTCCTTCCTTCCTTCCTTCCTTCCTTCCTTCCTTCCTTCCTTCCATCCTTCCTTCCTTCCTTCCTTCCTTCCTTTCTTCCATCCCTCCCTATTTGGACTCTAACTCAGTTTAGGCTTACAGTACAGTAAAGTTTAAGCCATCCTATTTTATGAAATACACCATTGTTCTCAACCCTAGCAACTTTAAGGTGTGTAGACTTCAATTCCCAGAATTCCCCAGCCAGCAAGACCAACCCTCCAAAGTCCACACATCTTAAATTTACCGAGGTTGAGATGCACTAAAGTATTGAATAGTTGGCACCTCTTTTCATATTTCAAAACCATGCCACTGAACTTTGGCAGTGTAGCCAGAAAGCATTTTAGATGCCATAAAAAATAATAATATTTTAACTGCATATTGCACTATCACCAACTTATCCATAGTTTCCTTATATAGTGGAGGGGGTGGGGGAGAGTTGAACTAGTGATATTTTTCCTTTAGTTTAGTTAGAATGTCACCAGTTAAGATTTATAGACCTTAATCCAGCTCTCAATAGTATCCGCGTTTTTTCCTTTGGCAAGTGAACAGAAATACAGCACTGAGTTGCTGTTCTGAGATTGTTAATCTTATAATTGCCAGACCAAGGTAAGCAACCTAACAGCAGATAAACAAGTCAGAAAATCTAAACATTGATTGCAGAGCTGCTAGCCACATCTGTTTCATTCCTTTGAATGCTAGACTTAAAATAACAATGCCGAGATATTGCCAGAAGTGACTAAAATATTAAATAAAGTTGTCCTTAAGAAGAAATGAAAGAAGAGCATCAACCTAAGATGATGGGGTTTAGGGAATAATTTCCAAAATGCTTTTTTTTTTGTCTGCATTACCTGAGTTTATTTGACATGAGTAATTTAGCCATGTTGTTTATATATTGACCGAAGGGCTGCTTCTGCATATACAAAACTCCTGAAGACTCTTCCTCAGGCGACGGAGGTCCTCTGAGAATTCTGCAAGGCCTACCCCCAAATCACTCAGTGAATGTTCTAATCAGAGTATATATTGTGGCCGTAAGTATCCCTTAAACTCCTGTCAAATTCTTCTTTTAAGTTAAAAAGATTCCGTTGGTTCCAATGCAAGAAAAAGTTCCAAGATAATGAAGATATAAAGATCTATAAAAAGCAAATAACGTGAACCTCTACTTGTAGGAGGAGTGGAAGACCTTGTGGGTGGAGTTAAAAGAAGAATTGGCCTAGAATCCCTATGTAGCTACAACGCGAACTAAGTTCAACTTCCTTTGCATTCCGTTGATCTTTATCTAACTCCAAGCAGGTGCTGTTAGTTGAGTAGATTTCAGTGCCTGGGCATAATTATCGTGTTTTCCCAAAAATAAGACAGAGTCTTATTTTCTTTTGATCCCTGAAATAAACACTTGCCTTATTTTTTGGGAGGTCTATTATTTTTGAGGTGCAGGAAGGGCGAGTGTGGTCACATCATGGCTGCTGCTGTGTGCAATATTTTTGGGAGGGCTTATTTTAGCGCATGTGCTCAAAGCCTAATTGGGCTTATATCCAGGGAGGTCTCATTTGGGGGGAAACAGGATAGGAATAAATCAATTTAATTGATCTTCATGTATGGATCTGATCTTCTGCACCTAATACATATGGTTCCACACAAAACCGCGGACGACAAATCGTGGTCGCCGAAAGCGCGCATTTGACGTCATCACAGCGCGACGAAAACATCGCGCTGTGATCGAAAAATGTAAAAATAAAGCGAAAACCTTACCCTAACCCCCCCAAACCTAACCCTAAACCTAACTCTAAACCTAACCCTTAACCTAAGCCTAAATCTAACCGTAAACCTAACCCTTAACCTAACGCTAACCTTTAACGTAACGCTAAACGTAACCCTAACGCTCTAAACCTAACCCTAACCCTTAACCTAACCCTAACCCTAACCCTAACCCTAACCCTAAACCTAACCCTTACCTTTATGTGAATCGGCTTGCTTTAATTTTATTTTTATTTCAATTTTTAATTTTTTTCGTTGCGCTGTGATGACGTCAAATGCGCGCTTTCGTCGATCGCGCTTTTGTGGACCGCGGTTTTGACGGGTCACGAATACATATTGGCTGAGAAATTCTAGGAGTTGAAGTCCACTCATCTTAAAGTTGCCAAAATTGGGAAATGATGCTTTAGACCATCAAACCACAATGACATATTGCTGTCATGTGATGTATCACATCTTTTTCCCTTTGCTTAAAATGGGGGTGGGCATGGCCAGGCAGTCACGCATTCGGTCTGCGAACTGCAAGTTTGACACCCTGCTTTAGATTGATGGAGAGATGGTTCAAGAATACCACACAGACTCTTCTGTCAGCCCTTGTTCAGAACAGATTGCTCAAAACAGAAGCAAGAACAAATTGAAAATAATCCTCCACTCCTTGAGAACCTGTAGGAAAACAGAAGCTTCTCATAGTGGGAAAATATTGGGGAAAGGCAGGTTTAATCTCATTTTTATTTTAAAGTAGAACCATTTTCCACTGCTCAATGGGGAAAAGACTGGAAATCTTGGGTAAATGGTAGAGTTGGGAGGAGTTCAGATGAAGGAGAAGAGCTTCATAGGGGCCTTCAAACAGGATCTTAAACTCCCCAACTTTTTCAAACTTTGCACATCTGCCCTTCACAGATGCAGCATCACCCTGAAAAAAAGAGATGTGGTTTAACAGGTTTGTTTATGTATTCTGTTTGGGTGCAGCCAGATCAATAGAAACAGGGTGAGGGAGAGGAAAAGGAAGTGCAGGCAGCTGTGTTCCTGTTTTGTTGCCCTGGTATGATTAGTGCCCTCAGAGCAGTGGTGGGTTCCTACTGGTTCGGACCAGTTCAGCTGAACCTGTAATGGTATGGCGGCCTGAGTCGCTGGAACTGGCAGCAACCCAGGCCTGCCACACCCCTGAACCGGTTCCCTGGTTTCTTCTGCCATTGCCGGCATGTTTCTGTGCATGTGCGGAACAGTTTTTAGTCAACTGCGCATGCGCAGCCATGTGTGGTGGGCACAAGAGAGAGCAAACGGTCTCTTAGCGAACCGGTAGTAAACTGCTTAGTAACCCACCCTGCCTCAGAGCCCACCTGGTTCATGGAATCATAGAATCCTATGGCTAGATGGGACCTTGGAGGACTCATGTCCAACCCCCCTATCCAAAGTTTGTCTTTAAACCAGCTTTAATGAACAGAAGAGCGTTTATTAAATAATATTTTTTTCAATTTTTTTGCAGGCCTTTAATCTTAGTCCTGCTGACCCGGATGGTAAATCTGATCCATATATTGTACTGAAATTGGGGGAAACCCAAATTAAGGACCGAGACAGATACATTCCAAAGCAACTAAATCCCATCTTTGGTCGGTGAGTTCATTAAATGTGCACAGTGTTTTACGATTAATGAGTTACTCCTGACATTTTTCTTCCCTTGAGTTGCATTTATTAAATCTTGAAATGTCATGGTTTGTAAATCTTGGTTCTCAAAGCTATGTATACTGTCTAATCTAGAGTTATGTGTGGGGAGAGATTCATAATTAGCAAAATGTTGGATGTGTTATGATACAAGTCCGACCCTCTTTGAGTCTATGTGTTAATAGCTGTCTACTTTTGCGAAAATTTCACACAATGGCATAAATCGCAAATCATTTGAATATCTCTTAGGTCTAAAGTGATATATTCTCTTAAGAATATGTCTTAAGTTTAAAGTTACTCTTCTGTAATTAAAATATTTGTACTGGAGTTTTACCTGTGCAGCTTTCTACATTAGATGTATATCATTCTTACAACATATCTGCAGAATTCCTAGTTTGGTCTAGAGATTACTTTGGCCTTCTAGTAGGTTGTTAGAACAGCAGCCCGCAACCTTTTGAGTGCAAGGGACTGTGTGATGACCCGGGGCAAGGCACAGAGGCAACATGGTCAGCTGAGAGTTCAAACTCCCCTTTATTGCTCCAACTTTCCCCCAAACCAGAGGTGGGTTCCGGATCCCATTGCAACCGGTAGGCTGCAATGGGGCCCTGCGTTCACCACGTGCAGGCACACAGCATGTGCGCAGATTGCGCATGCATACTTACCGCCCGCAACGCTCCAGTTGCTCGGTGGAGCATCGCACAGTCCATATGCTCCATGCCCGTGCGCGAAAGTCCCGATCGGCTCAAATACACGTAAGGAGGGTGGGCGGGCTGGTGCCCCCCCCGGAGCACCATACCGGAAAGGTACCTGGTTCTCCCAGCAGGCACTGGTATGCCCGTACGGGGGCGTACCAGTCGTATCCCACTACTTCCCCAAACGTTCCCACATTTATGGCAAGTCCTGGAGCAAAGTGCTCACATACGCACCTCCAGCAGCCTCTGACTGTGAATAGTCCAGAAAAATGTTGTTAGCTTCAAGGCAAGAAGTCCAGCGAGGCAAGGGAACAAGGCAATGTGTTCAACGAAGTAAAGGAACAAGGCAATTATAAGGCAAGAAGTCCAGCGAACTCCAGACATCGGCAATGGCACACAAAACTCCACAAATTCAGCACTTATTCCCAACAAGTGCCCCTCCCCACAGCGTCTCCTTAAATCTCAGTCGCCAGGTGTGAAGAGGGGCAGGGTGCTCTCCTCCCAAGTTGTTGGGTCAGCCTGCACTGTTCCCACCTCTCCACTCTCCGTGCTCGGGGATCAGGAGGGAGCTGTCCTGGCTCATCGCCTCCTCTCTGTTGCTCCTCATCTCCACTGCCTGCATTCTCTTTTGCCCTCTCTTGGTTCTCTTGCCCCCTTTCTTCCCTGCTGGCAAGCCATCCCAAGCCTGAGGGACCCAGAGCTGCCTTGTCCTGCTCCTCCCCGTATTCCTCTGAAGCCAACAAGGCTGCCCCCTTGACCTCCGTCAGCCTCAGAGCTGGTTCCTCCTCCTCCACAGACTTAGGCTCTGACGGGCCCATGACAGACTGGTTTCATGGAGGGTAGCTTTTCTGCGGACTAGGAGGGCATGATTTTGCACGCTGTCTGGTTTCTGCGCATGCATGGATGAGGATTCCCTTGCTCATTTAGTCCAGTTCCTGGCAGGCCATGCTCGTCTATGGTCCAGGGGTTGAGGACCCCTGGGCTAGAGGAAGAGTAATTACTTGAACAATAGCAACCGCAAGACTCACGCTTGCATTTGAATAAATGCATTCTGATGCAAGAGATTGTCCATCTCTTGTGTGGTTTTAATATGCTCCCATGATAATAGTTACCTGACTTTATTGGTACACAAAAGATTTTTCACGCATAGAAATGCTGTAAAATAGCTATAGCAATAGCAGTCTTAGTCTTATCTACCACTTCACAGTGCTTTTACAGCCCTCTCTAAGCGGTTTACAGAGTGAGCATATTGCCCCCAACCATCTGGGTCCTCATTTTACCCATCTCAGAAATATACTAAAAGTTAACAGGCATGAGATCAGGAATTCGGAGAGATGAGTTACATGATTCAATCACATTTTCAGTCATTTTGGGTAAGGAAACAAGGGCTAGAGTGTTTCCATGTCAAATCTCCTAAAATAAAAATGTTGAACGCCTGCCACACTTCCTAATCATTTTCCAATTTGAAAAGTTTTAATTTAGAGGCTGAAAGGTAATAATTTTCCAGGAAGGACATGACCCCACCTGAGTCAATTCCAAACAACCTTGATTAACAAGAGCCAGTCCTCACAAGAAATGTTTACATTAACAAACATTTTGGAAAAGAGAGTCCAAAATGGATATTCAAAGCCAACATTGTAAATATTGTCACTAAACTTGCAAACAATGGTCTGGTCTTTGGAGTCTTCTCCAACATGGTAGCCACCAAAGTGAATGCAGTTCCTTGAATTCCCTACTCACATATGCTTCCCCCCCCAAAAAAAGTTGGGCGAAGGATCTGAGCATTCTAAAAAACATACTTCCCTTTATTTGCAGAGTTCAATCATTTTAAAGTGCAGGATTCTGCATGGTATTAAGCCATGTATAGTAGTTCTGATCTAGGCTTCCCCAAAAAGCACGAGGCAGAGTACTGGTCCCAACAAAACTCCTTTTATTAAATGAATGTGAATTCCTCTCATTCACATTCAGCAAGGCCCAGCAAACAGTATTTCAAAGGAATACTTATGACTACAGACTTTATCTATCTTGGAAAGCTGCCATGTAAATATTTTCCAAAGGAGATGCTGTGCAAGGAAAGACTGGGCACAGAGTCTCTGAGATTCACGGACAGATCTTCACACTCCTGAAACGAATGAACGAATTGTTTTCTGAAAAAGCCCCCTCTCCTTTCGCTCCTTTTTTATTTCCTATGGGAGGGGCCATTCAGCATCCACCTGTAGCTTTACTCCCAAATCAACCCTGATTTCTAAGCTGTTCTTTTCTTCTGGCAGCTCTGCTCATGCACATCCTGGGAACAGGCTCCAGCTGTTCCTCTGCCTCACTGCTGTCTAGCTCCGTAGGCACCTGATCACTGCCAGGCGGCCTCGGTCCTGTCTCTGCTTCTGATGCAGAGCCCTTGTCTGAGCCTTCCCCAGCCTTCAGGAATGGCCCATGCTCCTCCCCAACCTCCTCACTGTCTGACTCTGCTGCCAGCTCTGCTGGCCACTGGCGGGCCACAATAATAGTCAACCTAGCAGGTAGACGCACCTGGTTAAGGTGGCCTACATTTGTACAGGGATCAGACCAGATCTTTGGATGGAAGACCACTGGGAGATCCCAAGACCGTAGTCTAGAAGGGGAAGTAAATGAAATCCCAGAGGAAGATACTGTTGTCAAGAAAATTGTATGAATGTGTCCATAAAGATAAGAGGTTTTATTTCTGTTTGTGCTGAAAACAGAGATGTTTATAATTACTTTGCCAACTGGTGTGACGAAGCTTGAAGATTTCCACCTGTGATTTCTCATCTCGTTACCTTGCTTAATTTGTTGCTAAATTTTCTGCAGCCTCATTAAACTTTGGAGAAGAGAAAGTAGAGAGAACAAATGGCATAAACCCCACTAAAGAGACTTTTGTGAATTAACCCTTCTACCTTTCTTATATTTGCCTTGAATGCTACTATCTTGTCTCTGTCTGTTGCTGATTAATCATCATTTCGTGGTGATACCAGCTAGGATTTTCCAAGAAAAAAATGAACTAACGTAAATGAAGTCCATTATAAATGGAAACTTTGGATGAACTTCAATTCTTTTTCTCCACCTTGTCTAGAGGCTGGTTGCCAGGATATTCTTCCCATCCGAATGTCCATCACCCTCCACTAAACACATTTATTTTCCTTTCTGTAGGATCACTTATACCTAATATAATTCTTCATAAGACCTTACATTGTTAGCTAATACAGCTTTAAAGCTATAGAGATCCCGCTGCCTTAAAAAAGTTCAAAACATTCTTAAAGATTCTTCTCATCCTGGGCACTCTTTTTTTTGAACTATTACCATCTGGCAGACGGTACAGGACAATAAAAACAAGGACAAATAGGCTGAAAAACACCTTCCACCCCAGACCAGTAACTATATTGAATTCTATTGTATAATGCAATTTTTTTATTTATTAATTGGAATTTGTCAAACAAAAACAAAAAAAAGAATAAGAGAATAAAATACAATGACAGGGGCGATAGGCATATTAGTGCACTTATGCACCCCCCCCCCTTTTCTGACCACTTAAAAGTATGAAGTGAGGTCCATGGAAGTTAATTTGTGACTGAAACTGTGAAAATTTGTAGCTGAGACAACTGAATCAGGTAGACAATTCTATTACAGAAATCATACTATTACAGTCAAGTTTAGAATGATTTACATTGAGTTTAAAGTAGTTGAATTGAATTGAATTTTATTATTTGTATGCCGCCCTTCTCCGGGAGGGACTCAGGGCGGCGAACAACTCAAAAGGGGGAAAAGGGGAACATAGAACAGAATACAAGTAATTAAAATAGGCAAGAATCACACAAGCACACAGGTCGAGAGGGGAGGGGAACTCATCAACCCCAGGCCTGCCGGCAAAGCCAGGTTTTGATGGCTTTTCGGAAGGCCTGGAGAGAGGTGAGGGTCCGAATCCCTGCGGGGAGTTCATTCCAGAGGGCCGGAGCTGCCACAGAGAAGGCCCTCCCCCAGGTAGTAGCCAGGTGGCATTGGCTGGTAGACGGAACCCGGAGAGGCCAACCCTGTGTGATCTAATGGGTCTTTGGGAGGTAATTGGCAGCAGGCGGTCTCTCAAGTTGTTTGTGTGCATATTATTGCAATTAAAACAGAAAAAGAAACAAAAAAGGCAGAAACAAAAAACCCCCCAGAAAAATATTAATGCAAGTTCAAGAGTTTTCAATTCAATTGTATTGAATGTGAAGGATACTGTATGTGTTTCTGTTTTATTTTTATAGTTGTTGTTGTTGTTGTTATTGTGTATAATGTACACTGAAGATGAGATTTAATTTCGTTGAACAAGGTATAATGACAATAAAGTAATCTAATCTAATATGATAACCTGATTAGGGCAAAATCCACTCCATTCTACACCATGAACAACTCATAATTTTAGTTAGCCTTTTTCTTAATTAACTATGCTTAGGATTATAGTCCAATCATAAATGAATTTGACATTATTATTATTGTTGTTGTTGTTATTATTATTTTGCTCTTTTTGCATTAGGTCATTTGAAATTCAGGCAACTTTCCCTAAAGAATCCTTGCTTTCAGTCCTGATCTATGACTATGATTTGATTGGTTCAGATGACCTCATTGGAGAAACTAAAATTGATCTGGAAAACCGTTTCTACAGCAGGCACAGGGCTACTTGCGGATTACAAAGCCAATATGAAATGTAAGGTCCCTCCAGGACATTCAGTTCTATAAGGAATGTGGGTGGATAAGGAAATTAAAAAACTTCTAGAGCAGGGATGTCAAACTCAATTTCATTCAAGGTCGCATCAGGGTTGTGTTTGACCTGAGGGGGGCAGGGGGGTTGTGGCCAGGGGAGCGTGGCCAGATCAACATCATTCCTATCGGTGGCATCGGTGGCAGCCCAAGTGCTCTGCCAGCATAAACAGCCTCCCGAGCTCCATTTTCACTGGCAGAGGATTGCAGGAAGCCGTGGCAGCCAAAAACGGAGCTCAGGAGCCCATTTTCGCTGGCAGAAGCACCGTGGGCTGGTCCCTCGCTGTTTTCAGGCCAGATCTAAGTACCCCGCAGGCAGGATCTGCCCCCCAGACTTTCAGTTTGACACCCCTGTTCTAGAAGAAACTTGAGTTTGCTGAGGTGTAGACATTTATGAAAGTTTTGTACAGTTCAGCAAAGCTAATTTTGACCCACGGTTTGAAGTGAGCTTCCTTCTCTCATTCCTCCCTCTGTAAAATCCTCTCCTCTCCTTGAATTTTTAGTGAAGGATACAACGCTTGGAGAGATGCCCTCAAGCCAACTGAAATCTTGAGCAAGTTATGCAAAGATAACAAACTGAATGAGCCGATCATGCAACCTGGAAAGATACAAATAGGGAGCAAGATCTTTACAGGACAGACTGTCTTTCAGGAAGATGAAAATGGTAACTGTGTTGTGCACAGGGTGAATTATTACCAATATCAACAATACTCAGAGAATACCCCACAGTGCTTTTGCCACTATATAAAAAACATCGGGTGATGCATTATTATTTCATCAGTAACAGTTCATTAATAATAAGTATTGCCAATTAGCTTGCAGAGCTAAGCAGTGGTGGCTCATTAAGCAAGGGGGATCTAAAACAGTAGCCCCCAAACTTGTGGGCACCAGGGATTGGTTCCGTGGAGAGAGAGTTTTTCTACCAAACAATGGGGGTGTAGTTTTCATCCCACGGATGAGGCTTTCCTTGTTTGCATGGCCCAGTTTCTGGCATGAATAGAATAACAGAGTTGGAAGGGACCTTGGAAATCTTCTAGTCCAACCCCCTGCTTAGGCAGGAAACCCTACACCCCCTCAGACAAAGGGTTATCCAACATCTTCTTTAAAACGTCCAGTGTTGGAGCATTCATAACTTCTGGAGGCAAATTGTTCCACTGATTGTTTAACTGTCAGGAAATTTCTTCTTAATTCTAAGTTGCTTCTCTCCTTGATTTGTTTCCACCCATTGCTTCTTGTTCTGCCCTCAGGTGCTTTGGAGAATAGGTATGTAGAATGTATGGAGAATATAATAGGGATGCAGTGGCTCATTGGCTAAGACGCTGAGCTTGTCGATCAGAAAGGTTGGCAGTTTGGCAGTTCGAATCCTTAGCGTCGCGTAACAGAGTGAACTCCCATTACTTGTCCCAGATTCTGCCAATCTAGCAGTTCGAAAGCATGTAAAAAATGCAAGTAGAAAATTAGGGACCACTTTGGTGGGAAGGTAACAGCATTCCGTGTGGCTTCGGTGCTTAGCCATGCTGGCCACATGACCACAGAGATGTCTTTGGACAATGCTGGCTCTTCGACTTTGAAATGGAGATTAGCACAGCCCCCTAGAGTCGTGAACGACTAGCACATATGTGCGAGGGGAGCCTTTACCTTTACCTTTATGGAGAATATATACATGTAGCAACCCTGTGCCATTCCAGCTCCCTGCAGTTTCCTGCCCCCAGCAGATATTTGGTACCCATTGAGAAAGACCGGGCCAGCCTATCTACAAGACAAAAGGCCTCCAGCTCCAGGGTGATAGGATTAAGACATGACTCTCCAGGACATAATAGGATTGTCTATCAGCAGAGCTCACCACATGGCACAAACACCTGGGAACATTAAATCACCCTCCAAGTTTCAACCAAACCTGGGAGCTCAGACAACCCATGACCCCTGCATAGCCCCATTGAAGTCTGACAGCAACCAATAGAATACATGCCCTTGCCACAGGAACAGGAAGCTCAAGGGCAAGGTCCAAGAGAGGGTATAAATAACACTCACTCTCCATGTGCTCAGCTGCCCAGCACCTAAAACCCATGTGGCTCTGTTCACCAATAAACCATCTTTCCCATCAGCCTTCATGTTTCCAGTGTCTTTCTCTCCACTTGGAACGGAACCAGTTGGCTATTTTTTCCAACAATTGTATTGTTCCATGGGGCATTCTCATTCTCAGTATTTGGTCATCTGTCTCTACATTTTTTTTTGGGGGGGGGAGACTTCCTAGAAACCAACTCAGCACATAGTGGTTTCATGGACATTTCTGTTAAGTTGTTTTGGCAACAATATGGAAAAGGTTTACATCTTCTGAGATGTTTTCTACTTCCTTAATTCCTGGAGTTCTGCATCTTCAGAAGACCAAACTATATTTAGATTCCAGGCTGCCACCAGTTGAGACTTTCTTCATTGTACGATATTGTAATGACCCACTTTGTTAATTGATGCAATGATAATTAAACAGTATATTAATCTTCTAACTCTCCTGTTCGTTTTCACGCTGTCTTTCCTTGTTCAGAGGGGGAGCCAGTAGAATCGTATGAACACCTTGCTTTGAAAGTTTTGCGTTCTTGGAATGAAATTCCAGAGGTTGGATGTAAATTGGTGCCCGATCACATTGAGACAAGGCCTCTTTATCACAAAGACAAGCCTGGCATGGAACAGGTAAATGCAGCTGCATCTTAGATAGATGGCAAACAATCTTATTATATTACTTCTATCCTAATTTTCAATAGTAGAGAATGTACTGTATGTAACTCAGGATTGAACTTTTGGGTTCTTGGTGTTTTCGGAGTTTGGTTATTTTCCTGCACATGTTTGTAATCGGGCATATAGACAATTTGCAGAACGCATCCATGAATGTGACCTGGAAGTGAGAAGAAAGAATGAATAATCCTTAATCTCTTAACACCTAGATAAATTAAACCACAATTACAACTGGGAAGTGGTTAAGGTTTAAGGTGAAGCCAAATCCAAAAATGGTAGGGTATTCTCTGGGAATTTGAATTTGAAATTCTGACAAATCAGCCATCAACAGATACACAGAGATAAACCCCATTTACATCAGAGGTGGTATTCAGCCGGTTCAGACCGGTTCGAGCGAACCGGCAGCGGAAATTTTGAGTAGTTTGGAGAAGCGGCAAATACTACCTCTGGTTGGCCCCGTCCTTCCACCCCCTTTGTTCCCTGTCCTATATTCCCTTGTTTTTTTTAGCTCAACTGATTTGCGCTGACACCAAGGGCGAACTTTGAGTGCTGGGTGCGCAAAGCACTCTCTCATAGAACCAGCAGGAAAAGATTTGGAATCCCACCACTGATCTACGCATCATTTATAAGATACAACCCAAAATCAAGAAAAGAAAAAGCAGCTTGGAGCATATTCTTCGTCAAAGCAAACATCCAGATAAGCATGAAACTGCACCTGATAAATAATCAGGAAGGAAACGATAGAAGCAAGAAAACAACAAGGAGAAAATTATATTCTAACGAAGACTGGCAAGACAAGCTAGTAGTATATATTACGCCACTGCAGTGGTGGGTTTCAAAAATTGTTCGAACCTACTCTGTGGGTGTGGCCTCCTTTGTGGGAGTGGCTTGCCACCCATGTGACCGGATGGGAGTGGCTTGCCACCCATGTGACCGGATATGAAGATGCCGACGACACTTGTCAGAACCACCTTACCTCACACACAGCACTGGCATGCATAAGAATATGATGTGAACTTGTTTTTTAAAAGGCATCTTTGGTTTGCGTTAAAACAACTTCAACACATGCAATGTTCTGATTGCACCACAAATGCAGTAGTCATCCTTACCTTTCACAGAGGCACTGAATTTTATAAATATGAGCATGCTAGTGTAGAATAATCATATCCAAGGACCAGTGGTGGGTTTCAAAAAACTTTTGGAACCTCTTCTGTAAGTGTGGCCTGCTTTCCGGGTCCACTGGTGGAACCTCTTCTAACCGGTTCGGTAGATTTGACGAATCGGTTCTACCGAATAGGTGCGAACTGGTAGGAACCCACCTCTGCTCCACTGATGATGTTACCTAGCTTGCTAAAGAAATGTCTGCAGGAAAGACGTTTTGTGCTCAGGAAACACAAGAACCCAACATCTCAACTTTCTTTTATGTTAGTTGAAAGTGTTACAGAGTTGGAATATGAACCGTGCTTCCATGATTTGAAGAGATTGATATGTACTAGAGCAAGACTGAGCAAACTTTTCTCCATCAACAGCTGCATTCCTTCAGAGGTAGCTGTCAGAATCGTGCATTAATGATGGTAGACTGAAGCAAGAAGAGGTCTAGAGTGAAGACCATTAGTTCTCTTTCTGACATCTTTTTTCCCCTTCCTCTATCAAATCCCCTTTCTTTCTTCTATTCTCTTTCTGGATCCCTCTTCTCGCTGTCTGAAGCAATAGATCACAAGGAAACAGAAAGCTCCGATCACAGGTTGCACTCAATCACTTGCAAGGCTGCTTTGGAAATCAGATCAAGAGACTCATGAAATAAAGGAAGTGCCATAGATTTAGGGCCACAAGCCTTGAGCCTGGCTAGGTGACTCAGTGGCTAAGACACTGAGCTGGTCAATCAGAAATGTCAGCAGGTTGAATCCCTAGTATAGGTCTCCTGCATGAGCAGGGGGTAGGACTAGATGACCTCCAAGGTCCCTTCCAATTCTGTTATTGTTACTGTTAAAGACTCCGACAGAGAGGAGGCGCAAAGGCATTTTCTTCCCAGGTCCTTGTTGGGGAGGTGGAGGAAGATGAACTGAATTATTTGACAGGGCTGCATTTGTCAGAAATCCTTGGGCAGAGGGGTTGGACTAGAAGACCTTCAAGGCCCTTTCCAACTCTATTAATCTGTTTTTAAAAAGCAACTTGCCTTCAGAAGTTGTGGGAGTTTCATCACTGGAGGATTTCAAAAAGAGACTAGAAGAAGACGAACTGAATTATTTGACTGGGCAGCCACGGTCAGAAATGGTGTAGGGTCTCCTGCTTGGGGGGGTGGGGGTTTGGACTAGATGACCTACAAGGTCCCTTCCAACTCTGTTAATCTGTAATGATTCTATTTCTTGACTATCTTAGAATCTTATTCTCCGTGTTGTGTTTTCTCCTCTCAAGGGTCGTGTGCAGATGTGGGTGGATATATTTCCTAAAGAGATGCCTCTTCCCGGCCCTCCTGTTGACATTTCACCTAGAAAGCCCAAAGGGTAATTGATGACGTGCATTTCTTCTTTGCCCTCAAATATACGTTTGCTAATGTCCTGCATCTTTCATAAGGCAGCATTTCTTATTAGGAAAAAAATAAAGGCTCCCTCAAGCTGCCCCCCCCCCCCCCTTGCAATTACAGTAGCACATCCATCTAGTGTTTGTGACACAAACAGTTTGCCATTACTACTTTGGAGGATTTTCCATTTTGCTTCCAAATCCTGAGATTTGCTCTCCTGTTCAAGGACAAAACCGACCTTTGCAGTTTTAAAGAGCAGACAAGGCTAGTTAAGTAGCCCCTAAGCTGGCAGGAAATTCCAGATTTTTTTGACAGGTTTTGAATGTCCTTTTCATTTTAAAAACACCTCCCATTTTCTAATCCTCATTTGCTCTTGCTTATCCTAAACGGACATTGTTTTGTCTGGCAGAATGGCTCCTGAGTTAAGAGGAGAGATCCTGCTTTCTTTCTAGTGAAATAATCATTGCAAGGTTTTTAGTTTAATGAAAATGCTTCCCAGATCAACATTTTTGGGGGGGGGGGGGGCATCACGAGCAGTGATCCCTATTTCAAGTTTGTTTCTGCACTAAGAGGAAACTATCATCTGTCTTTAGCTGTATTATTTTCTATTGCATTGTCTCCAGAATTAATATTTGCTGCTACCTAAGTTAGAGGTGAGGGATGCGGTGGCTCAGTGGCTAAGACGCTGAGTTTGTCGATCAGAAAGGTCGGCAGCTCAGCGGTTCGAATCCCTAGTGCCATGTAACAAGTGAGCTCCCATTACTTGTCCCAGCTTCTCCCAACCTAGCAGTTCAAAAGCACCTAAAAATGCAAGTAGAAAAATAGGGACCACCTTTGGTGGGAAGGTAACAGCGTTCCATGCTCCTTCGGCATTTAGTCATGTCAGCCACATGACCATGGAGAAGGTCTTCGGACAGCGCTAGCTCTTTGGCTTTGCAATGGAGATGTGCACTGCCCCCTAGAGTCAGGAATAAACAGCACATATGTGCGAGGGGAACCTTTACCTTTATAAGTTAAGGCTTTCTGAAAAGAACTTTGCTTATTTGTATATCGGCCCATTTTTGCCATTATAAATAGGCAAACATATCCGCTTAAGTCCTGTAACCTGAAGAAATTTGGCAATTCTTAT
Organism: Thamnophis elegans; assembly: GCF_009769535.1. Classification (NCBI taxonomy): domain Eukaryota; kingdom Metazoa; phylum Chordata; class Lepidosauria; order Squamata; family Natricidae; genus Thamnophis; species Thamnophis elegans. The sequence goes on from NC_045548.1 coordinate 67,026,957, forward strand.
TTAACATAATTTTAGACAACTAGTGCCATTATCAAATTGACTGTTCAGAAGGGGGTATATGATGAATAGGAATCAGATATAATATCCAAAGAAAATGCGGACATTTAAAAAGTGTTGAGACAAGCTTCCAAAAATAGTTTATTAATTAGCAGGTGGGATAATTTTATAAATATATATATATCATGTTTGCTCAGTTTTAACATTGAATTGATTTTTTAAAATGCACACATGAATGAAGAGTTAATGAAGGGCTTTTTAAAAATTCTCATAGCATATAATTTGTACCAAAGGTTTTAATTTAAATTCGGTTTTTCTAAGAAGCATGATCTATATTTAATAATGCAAAAATATTACAGGAATATGCCTTTAGTTCAGAGAAGCTATGTTGTAATGTATTTAAGCATTGGATAGATCATGTTCAATAAGTAGAGAGCCAGTAGTTTAAGGCAATAGGCTAGAGACTTGAGTCTCTAGCCTATTGCCTGGGAGACTTGAATTCTAATCGTGCTGGAGGAGACATTTCGAAAGAGGGAATTTTGTTCTCACCGTCTTCTGCGCATGATGAATGCTCGTGTTTGGGTTTGGTCAAGGCCAACCATCTCTGCATACCAGCTGGATGGGGCCACCTGAAGATTCACCCCACATGACACCCTTGGGGGTTGGAGATTGGACCTTTAGGCCAGGGTAACTGGGGGGAGGGATTTAGGTAAACTTTTGATATGTACAAGTTTGTGCCTTTTTGCCTCAGATCTTGCTTCACTTTTGCTGTTGCCACTTCATATCCAGTAAAAGTACCTTTTCTCTAAAACAATGGAGTTGGGGTTTCCTTTCTTGGATTTTGAAGGAGGCCCGGCTGATGTCCAACTTAGCCATGAAAGCTAACCCTGAGCTTGTCGATCAGAAGGTCGGCAGTTCAACAGTTCGAATCCTTAGCGCTGCGTAATGGAGTGAGCTCCCATTACTTGTCCCAGCTTCTGCCAACCTAGCAGTTTGAAAGCATGTAAAAAATGCAAGAAGAAAAATTAGAACCACCTTTGGTGGGAAGGTGACAGCGCTCTGTCTGCCTCCACAATTTAGTCATGCCGGCCACATGACCACGGAGATGTCTTCGGACAGCGCTGACTCTTTGGCTTTTTAAACAGAGATGAGTACCGGCCCTAGAGCTGGAAACAACTAGCACGCATGTGTGGGGGAACCTTTTCCTTTACCTTTATTCTCTTTGGTGTGAACAAAAAGATGGAGTCCAGATTTTCTCTCTAAATGACACATTTATTCAGCTGAACAAAAGTGGGTCTTCCCATAAGATTGGAGGAACCCCGAATACAGTTCAAAGCATGTATGTATGTATGTATGTATGTATGTATGTATGTATGTATGTATGTATGTATATTCATAGATTTTCATGGATTCTTACATGGGAAAAGACCCAAATACAACAAGACCAGTGTGTGTGTGTGTGTGTGTGTGTGTGTGTGTGTGTGTGTGTGTCATTTGTGCTGATAAATAAATAAAGGGAGACTAGTATAGATCTATTTCAAGCTATTTAGCTCTCATCAGCTAGCCATACCCATACTGGGAATCGACAACACAAATGTAACAAGGCAACATAAAAAAATGGCTTTCTGCCTGGATGGCTCCCAGAGTGAGCCGATAGACAGAAAAGGGAAGCAGTATGCTCCCTCCCATATTTGGGCATACCAGGGGTTGTGACACAATACATACATACATACATATATACATACATACATACATATATACGTGTGTGTTTGTGTGTGTGTGTATACATAGACACATACACATACTCACATATATACATACACATACATTTCTTACCTTTACTTGGTTACATAAGAACTCGGCATACAGTAGATGAGATACAGAAGTTACAAAAATACTTAGGCATGCATCCTGTGGTTTTTGATCAGATGCTCAACTGGCAGAGCTGTGGTTTCTTATGGAATTTTCCGCAACCTCAAAGGCCCATGAAGGCCTGAACTTTATCTCTGTCATTTCAACATAAGAACCTTTTAACCAATCATTAGAATTATCAGAATCCCAATCAACCGTATGACCATAGTTGAGGGGTTATAAATTACCATTCTTCCTGAGTGACTTTATATTCTATTAACATGTGACTTTTCTCAATTTATTTTCTCTCGTTTCTCCTCAGTTACGAACTAAGAGTAATTATCTGGAATACTGAAGATGTCATTCTGGAGGATGAAAATATCTTCACAGGACAAAAATCAAGTGATATCTATGTAAAAGGGTACGTCTACTCGTACCCTTTTGGGATATATGACTTACAGATCACGTCAATTATTTAACAAGGGGAAAATTAATTTCTGGTCACAGCCATTCATCAATCTGGAGTCCCTGCCAGGTTTGCTGGAAATATGGTGTTTTATAGCATGACAATTAGGTGTTTTACAGCAATAGCTCTTTGGAAATTCAGCTTCCACTTAGAATTCAGAAGGCATAGAACTGATAAGAGTCAGGACCAAAATTCAAAAGTAATAGAGAATTCATATGTTCATAAGTTGAAAGGTAGCTTCCTTTGACTTTTGCTTACCTCTATCCAGACGCATTTATTTATTTTCTTTTGGAAATCTATGGAAGTGATTTTTCCGTTACTTGCTTTCTGGATTTTTTAAAATGTCTATGCCTGAAGTTACAAAGTTAAGTCAACAAAGCGATCACATACTCATTAAAAAGCGCAATTAAAAGTCACTTTAAAAGATTATGGAATCTGGTAGCCCTCCGAGGATTCTAGAAATACTACTTAAAGCCTGGAATGAAGTGGAGTGGAGTGGAGTGGAGTGGAATAGCATAGCATAGCATAGCATAGCATAGCATAGCATAGCATAGCATAGCATAGCATAGCATAGCATAGCATAGCATAGCATAGAATAGAATAGAATAGAATAGAATAGAATAGAATAACAAAATTGGAAGGGATCTTGGAGGTCATCTAGTCCAACCCTCTGCTCAGGCAGAAAATCCTATACCATATACCTCTGAGCAGGCTTTTGAAAATCTATGCACCCGCCCACCTGAGCTCCACCTGTGCTTTAAGCCTTTGGCGCTTTTGCGCACACGCGTGGCATGTTACGGCATCTGTGTGATGCTCCGCCGAGCAGCTGGACCATCACGGAGGCTTTCAGAAGTGTTGCAGGCCAGTACGACGCAGGCACGCACTGCACGCATCTATGCACATGCCGCGTGTGTCCATGTGGGTGACGCCGGGGCTGTTCCAACCGTACCGGTTGGAATGGAATACGGAACCCGCCACTGGCCCATGTGGAGGCTCGGGGAGTGGGGGAGAGAAATGGGCCTTCCGGAGGTTCCAGAAGTCCAAAGCTCGTGCAAAGTCAACCAGCAGTAACGCCGGTAGCAACCCACCCCTGCAGTAGAGCGCTTGAAAAAGCTCATGTCAACTCTGACCCCATCCTAAGCATCCTAAGCTACGTTGTTGTGATGCCAATTATCTGACTGCTTTGTGGCTTGTAAATTCCCATTTCATTTTTTTTCATTCTCCCTACACACATCACAGATGGTTGAAAGGCCTTGAAGAGGATAAACAGGAGACAGATGTCCATTACAACTCCTTGACAGGAGAAGGGAATTTCAACTGGCGTTTTGTGTTTCCATTCCACTACCTCCCGCCTGAAAAACAGATGGTTGTGTGCAAGAGGGAGAACATATTTTCCTTGGAAAAGACAGAACGCAAAATGCCTCCAGTATTGGTCCTCCAAGTGTGGGACTTTGAACGACTGTCTTCTGATGACTTTCTGGGTAAGAAGGGCTGGGGCACTGAATGGGCACAACAGTTACACGTCTCCTACTCTCCAGTTTCCCCAAGGATCCCGGTGATATATGGAAATACCCCTTACCCTCTTCAAAGCTCCATCCCTTCCACCTGCCAGCCATTTCTCCTTCGCTCAATAACTGGAAGGTACCATTGCTCTCACATCCTTTCTGAGCTGAAGGAATTATTCCTGTCTCTGAGCAATAGCAATAGCAGTTAGACTTATATACCACTTCACAGTGCTTTTACAGCCCTCTCTAAGCAGTTTACAGAGGCAGCCTATTGCCCCCAACTATCTGCGTCCTCATTTTACCAACCTCGGAAGGATGGAAGGATGAGTCAACCTTGAGATAGGCAGGCTTGAACTCCTGGCAGTGGGCAGAGTCAGCCTGCAATGCTACAATCTAACTACTGAGCCAACAGGGTTCCGTAAGGATCTCCTTATCTGAGCAGATAGTTTCCTGAGTGAATATGTCAGGGAAGGTTCTCATCATCCAGATAGACTTGTCTGGACTTTGAGCGCTGCCAACTGGAACTTATTTTCAGAATAACAGAATTAGAAGCAACCCCAGAGGTCTTCTAGTCCAAGTTCCTGCTCAGGCAGGAAACTCTATACCATTCCAGACAAATGGTTGTTTCTTAAAAACATCCAGCATTGGAGCATTCATAACTTTGTTTTGGTTTGAAATGTTTCCCTTGAAGAGCATTCGGAGACTTCAGCTTGTCCAGAATGCAGCCGCGCGAGCGATTGTGGGTGCACCTCAGTTCACCCACGTAACACCTATCCTCCGCGAGCTGCACTGGTTGCCTATTGGTCTCCGGATACGCTTCAAGGCGCTAGTTGTCACTTATAAAGCCCTTCATGGTATTGGACCTGGGTACTTGAGAGACCACCTGCTGCCAATCACCTCCACTAGACCAATTAGATCCCACAGATTAGGCCTCCTCCGAATTCCATCCGCCGGCCAGTGCCGACTGGCGACTACCCGGAGGAGAGCCTTCTCTGTGGCTGCTCTGACCCTCTGGAACGAACTCCCCGTGGAGATTCGAACCCTCACCACCCTCCAGGCCTTCCGCAAAGCCGTTAAAACCTGGCTGTTCCGACAGGCCTGGGGCTAAAGAGCTGTTGCCCCCGTCTCGAATGGTATGACTGTTGTGTGTTTTTAAATTATGTATTGTTATCTTTCGTCTTTTATTTTTTGTCTGAACCCCCCTTCCCTGATTTGAATTGTGAGCCACCCTGAGTCCCCTTCGGGGGGAAAGGGCGGCATATAAATATAATCAAATCAAATCAATCAATCAATCCTGCTTATCCAAGTAGCTTTTTCAGTCTGTATGGGATTCAGCCAGTTTGCACCTATTCTAGAGAACCGGTTAACTTTCTAAGCAGTTCAGAGAACCGGTTGTTGGAAGAAATCTCCTTTTGTTTTTCCCCACTTTACAGGGCTAATCCTGTAAGGAAGGCAGGAAGGAAAAATTCTGGTGTTGTTTCTAGCCTAATCTTTATTGCCCAGCTTACAGTAACTGCCTCTCCAGTTAACCCTTATTACATTGCAACAGCTAAGGCAAAGCGCCCATCGACATGAGCGATGTTGAGTTGGCCACGCTCACATGGTCACATGACCACTGATCCACACCTACCCAGCTGGTCATTAGGGCAGAGATCTGGTTGTTAAATTATTTGAATCTCACTACTGGTCTGTTGGAACCCATATATGTCCTCTAGGGTGGATTATTCCCAGGGTGATTCCAGGATGATTTTATTTCTCATTGAACCTGTATAGGCTTCTCAGATGAGTAGGCAGAGAGTTGTTAAGAATCGTTCCTCCTAAATCCTTCTCATAGGCGGGTTGTTAAGTGTGACCTCCGTGATCAACCTGTAAAGTGGTCTTGATCTTCCTGGGGAACTGATGCAAGAGCAGCATAAAAAACAAGGGATAGGTTGTGTTTGAATCCTCCATCTTTATTGAGAAGCGGATTTTCCATTTTGATATAAGTGCATCCCTTCACTTCTCTTTCAAACCATCTATCTTCTCTCTCCAAAATAGAATAGAATAGAATTCTTTATTGGCCAAGTGTGATTGGAAAAACAAGGAATTTGTCTTGGCTGCTTAAGCTCTCAGCATACATACAAGCTATAAGTGATACATCATGATCATATTCATCATAAAAATACATTCATCATGTATCATAAGATGGAACCCTTAGTGATAGTCATAGGTTACTAAATAAGCAATCAGCATAAATCATACTAGGAAACTAAATAAAGAAATATAAATCGTAAAGATATAAGCAACAAAGTTATAGTCCTTAGTAGAAAAGGAGATAGGTAATAGGAAAGATGAGAAGAACAATGATAATACAATCTTACTAAATAGTTGGATAGTGTTGTGGGAAATAGTTGTTTAGCAGAGTGATGGCATGGGCGGGGTGGGGGGGGGATGTAAACCTTATTGTGCCCTTTTTCTTGTCCTTTTATTGCTGAGCCAGGGATGCCAAATAATGGTTAATTTGTGTAAACAGTCAAGAAGTTCAAGGTTTTTAAAAAAAATAATAATCTAGAAAAGTTCTTCAGTGCGTACAATCTAGATTGTTGCACGATGGATGGACAGCAAAACACTCAACTTGACTGAACTGTGATGCAAAATAGGTTGCCACCTTCTATTGGGGTAAAATGCTTATCCATCCTTGCTGTGTTCATATCAGATGGTAGTAGCCAGGGGTGACTGCTACGGGTTCAGCCGGGTTGAGGAGAACCCATAGCTAACGTTATGGCTGGTTTGGAGAACCTCCAAATCCCATCCCTGGCTGGTTCCGCCCCTCCCGCCCCACCCAGGAGTCTCCACGCGGCCCATTTTGGATGCGAGGTAAGAGCAGAGCCTGTGCAGAGGCTCGGGGAGGGGGGAAAATGGGCCTCCTGGAAGTTCTGGAAGGCTGAAAACAGGCCATTTCTGACCTACAGAGGGCCTATGGAGCCCGGATGAGGCAGTTTTCACCCTGCCAGAGGCTTGAGGAAAGCCTCCAGAGCCTGGGGAAGGTGAAAATGGTCCCCCCACCATAGTGCAGGAGGCCGACTAGACCACACCCACCATGGCCAGCCCACCCAGCAACCGGGAAAAGAACCCGTTGCTGAAATTTTTGAAGCCCACCCCTGGTAGTAGCTTTCCCGGATTTCCGATAGAAATCTGAGACTCATCACAATTTGGGACCTTCTCCATGGATGAAGAATGGAGGAGGTCATGCTAACTTATTTTGCAGATGACTTCTGTAAACGCATCATCCAAGCTTTTGCTTTTCTAATCACTATAACAACAATGATAGAAACATTAAATAGGTTATACTCATCTGAAGTACTTGGAGCTTAGCCAAGAAGCTGAGAGTTGATCTTGGAAAGTCATATGGCCCATTAAGTGTTTGATTAATGTAGAATTTTATTCTGCGATCCACAGGCTCTCTCGAAATGAACTTGAATGGCTTTTCTCGAGCAGCCAAATCTGCCAAGCATTGTGACATGAGCACCATAACGGAAAAGGAAGAGAACAAAATTTCCATATTTCAGCAGAAGCGGATCAGAGGCTGGTGGCCTTTCAGCAAAGCTGGAGAACTCACGGTGCGTAAACAAACCAACAACAACAAAACCCCCATCAGGGTTCAAAGGGTGGAAAGCATTTCATGCATGATAAATCAAAGTGGTCTTGAATTGTTTTCAGGCTTCAGTCTTTTTTTCTCCCCTTAATTTCTTTTTTTCTGTATCCTCCCAGGTTCAACATTACAAAAATTGCAATCAATTCATTTGCTGTGGATTCAGTTCCACATGGGCTAGTTATAATGATGTCCTGGATTATGTGTGTATGTATGTACCGTATTTTTTGGAGTATAAGACACAGCTTTTTCTCTCAAAAAAGAGGCTGAAAATTTGGGTGCATCTTATACACTGAATACAGCATTTTTTGCCTCCCGAAACCCCGCCCACTTCACCAAAATGGCCGTGCATAGCCTTTAGGAGGCTTTCAGACTGCTCCTGCGTGTTGGGGAGGGCATAAATAAGCGAAAAACTGACCTTTTTTGCTCAATCCCCCCCCTCCCCAGCAGCACTTTATAAGTCTCCTAAAGGCTATGCATGTCTCCCCCTTTTTTTGACAAAAAACAGGCCATTTTTGGGAAATCTGCAGAGTGCAATTTTTTTTAAAATTTGCCTCTTCAAAATCTTGGTGCGTCTTATACTCCGGTGCGTCTTATACTCTGAAAAATATAGTAGGGATGTAGGTATAAAACAATGAAATGAAATTATAAAAAATAAAATAATAATAAAATAAAAAGACAGTCTTAACTGAAAGCATAATCTATCATAAGGCATGTGTCAGGGTTCCAAGTAATACACCCATAGCAAACAGAACTCCAAGGCTAGAAGGTTCCTCAAAGAAGAAGTTTACTGGATATATCATATTGGGACAAGACTGGTGAAAACTGACTCTAAAGTCCGCATAGTTTTCACCTAATTAAAAGTAAAAGTTTTCCCCCTTTCCCAAACCATCCGCCACATAGTCCAATCAGGTGCTGTCTAGTTGCTGGAAAGCCTGTGAGAATGTCCTTGGTTCACAAGGGAAACTATTTTGTTTTGGCTACAAGACCCCAGCTATCTCTATTCCCCACCCCTCCCTATCCCTCAGCACCATTGTGGCAACACGAGAGCCTCCAAGATGGCCTCAGTCAGGCCAGCTTCAGAGTCAACAGCATGTATAAATCTCAAAGGTTCGATTTAGATTCTGTTTTAAAAATTCGCTGATTATATTCTCACAGCATCCTAAACTGGCACAGTTTTGAGTTACTAACCAATTGGGTAACAATTCACTTGTCTTGTACAAGTTTGAAAAAAAAGTTAATTCAGAAAAGAGGTTAATGGGGCTAACCTGTTGTCAGCGTTCCAAATATCATGCTGAATTAAATCAGAGTCCAAGACAGAGCTATCCTTAAAGTTCCAATTTAATAAGACAGACATGTTGGCAACAAACTGTGGAATCCCAAATCTAAAAGCTTCCTGGGATTCCACCCAGTTGAAAGTTCATGATCTTATCCCGACCCCCATTAATCCATCACATGGTCCAATCTTCTTCGGCCACGCTGGCATCTCCACCCAGCTGGTTCCGGTCAGGTGCAGACGTGCGGAGGCAAAAGATGACCTTGGGCTTCTAGAAAGGAATGACAACAACACATTCCACAATTCTACTCCTTTCTATTCCCCCCTCCCAATTACTACACTAATGAAACAGCATAATGAAATAATAGAGAGTGTGGCAGGCCAAAGATCCTAAAAAGGAATATGACTGCAGGCCTGACACCTGTATTAATTCAGCCACTGACATTTTATGTAACGCTGGTTTCAGTGTTTTGATTGAGATTGTTCTTCCTGTACTCAGCACTGACTAAATTTCAATTAGAAGAAAAGATTTATAGCAGGTGACACAGCCATAATTAATCCAGGCACATTGTGCCTCTGAGCCAGGGTGAGAGACTGAAAGAAAATGTCACTTTCTAAGACATCTTCTTCCTACCTGAGTATACTGTGATTTCCTACTAGACTCAGTGCAAGCAGATACAATAGGTGCCATAGATGCTTTTTCAAAAGGCAATTGGACTTTATTTTTCCTTGAAGACGTTTTGTGTCTCATCCAAGAATTTTAGTTTAGTTTAGTTTATTGTCATTGCACCTCATACAATGAAATTAAATGCCATCTTCAGTGTACAGTTTAGCTATAAAAATAAAAACACAAACCCACACCCTTCACATTCTATATAATTGAATTGAAAACCCAATATTGCATTAATATTGCACTATTCCGTTGAATTCAATATAGTTACTGCCTTGGGATAGAAACTGTTTTTCAGCTGCCAATTTGTCCTTCTTGAAGCTTCTTCAGTTCTGACTCAGTGATGAAGATTGGAAATATTTAAGAGGCATCTAGATTTTAGCACTCTTTCTGAGAGATCTTGAGGCCACTTGGAAGTTTATCTGCGCTCTCAGGGTCATCTGAATAGTGCAAATGGATGTGGAACCTTTTTGGAACTGTAGAAAGGACTGTGTTTAAACAGGAGATAGGTGGTGTCATATCCCTCCCCCCTCTGTTCAGAGAACGCTGTTCAATCTTAATGTAGATGGTATCTTTAATGCCCCCCCCCCTTTCAAACCAGTGGTCCTCTCTGTCCAGAATGTGGATTTTGCTGTCTTCAAAAGGGTGACCTTTATCTTTCAAATGCAGATGGACTGCTGAATCTTGTCCTGATGAGTTTGTTCTCCTATATTGCACCACAACCACATTTGTGAAGTGGTTGTTTTGTTTCCCCAGTGTACAGTTCTATACATGTCTCACTGCATTCTCCCACATATATCACATTACTCAGTTTGCGTCTGGGTATTTTATCCATGGGGTGGGACAAGCTTCTGCCTTAGTGTATTTTGGGGTCTAAAGTGGGTATGTATACCAATTTGTTTGAAAATCTGCCTGAGCTTTTCAGATATTCCTGCAACATATGGAATGATTCTCCATAAACATTCAGATATAATAGCATATTATGGTCGATGAGGTGTAGTTCTGCCCATTGCCAGACTTCCAAGAGACTGGAAGAGTTTGAACTGCTGGATATTAACAATAGACCATTGTTGTGACTCAGCAGAAGTTTGCTGTGAGTTGAGTCGGGATGCAAGATTAACAATGCAGCTGGGGCTCGTTAGTGGCGTCTTCTGGTGATAAAAGAACGGATGGTGCCATGCCCTGGTTGCAGGAGTCAACGCTCATTGATCATTGGTCGTGGTTTGTTTGTGAGAGACACTTGGAGAAGTTATTTGCTTTCTGTAACCCTGATTCAAAGAGACACTTGGAGACGTGCTTTGCTTTCTTTTTGTACACCTGGTTTTGCTGTAAGAGAGATTTGTTTTGCATTCTGTTATCTTCTTGTCAGAGACTTTATTTATGTTTATTTTTGGGCTCGCAGCCAGTCTGAGCCGAGGACTGATAAAGTTCTTTCCTTTTACGTTTGTCTGCCTGTCGTCGGTTAACGAGCGAAGAAGGGGGGACAGAACAGACCACTATCCCTTTATATCTGTGTTTCTCAACTTGACAACTTTAAGAGGCATGGACTTCAATTCCCAGAATTCTGGGATTTGAAGATCACACCTTTGAAAGTTGCTAAAGTAGTGAAATTCTGATGAAATATCAGAAGATGAAATATTGGAAAATATTAGAATTATCAGGAATTAGTCAGGTGATACATCCTCAGGTTGCTGGAAAGTGGAAATTCCATTATTTTGCCTAAAAATATGACATTCCAGATAATAGAACACCATTTTCCAAGAATCGAAAATCCTATTTAATCTCCCTTTTAGCTTCTGAAATCTCATCATCGGAGATATAAACCTAAAGCCACAACCACATCCTTTTAATACCACTGTAACCAGATAAGCTGTTAACCACATCCTTTTAATACCACACTAAGCAGATAATGCATTTCAAGGAGTTTTGAGCGCTCAGTGCATTGCAGAGAAGATCAATTTGAAATTTGCATGCACAGTGCAACAAATGCAGGTAGTCCTCAGTTTACAACCATTCATTTAGTGACAATGGCACTGAAAAAAGTGACATGATTTTTTTTCGCACTTATGACCCTTGCAGCATCCCCATTGTAACATGATCAAAATTTGGACACTGGGCAACTGGCATGGGTTTATGGCAGCTGCAGTTCTCAGGATCATATGATCCAGTGGTAGGTTCCTACTGGTTCAGACTGGTTCGGCCAAACCAGTAGTGATTTGGCGGCCTGGGTCACTGGAACTGGCAGCAACCCAGGCCTGCCACACCCTTAAACTACCTATGGTGCCGCCATCTTGTTTTTTAGTTCTGTGCATGCACAGAACAATTTTCATTGCACTGAGCATGTGCAGAACAATTTTCATTGCACTGAGCATGTGCAGAACAATTTTCATTGCACTGCGCATGCGCAGAACAATTTTCATTGCACTGCACATGGGCATGAGGTGCGCATGTGAGCAAACTGACAATAGTGCCTGCTGGAATCCACCCCTGATGTGATCCCCTTTTGTGACCTCCTCACAAGCAAAGTCAATGGGGAAGCCAGACTCACTTAACAACCTTGTTACTTATTTAACAACTGCAGTGATTCACTAAATAACTGTGGCAAGGAAGGTCAGAAAATGGGGCAAAATTTACTTCATTTTAGCAACAGAAGTTTGGGGCTCAATTTGTAATCGTGAGTCACAAAAGGTGATCACATGACCCCGAGACACTGCAACCTTCATAGATACATGCCAATTTGCTAAGGGTCCAAATTTTGATCATGTGGTCATTGGGATGCTGCAGTGAAAATTGTCATATTTATATCCGTGCCATTTTAACGTCAGTCGTGAAACAAATCGTTGTAAATCGAGCACTGCCTGTAGTGATTAAAGCGCTCATTATGAGATCTTTAAATATTTTTAACCAAAACTTCATCTCCTTTTCAATCCAGGGCAAAGTGGAAGCTGAGTTTCATTTAGTGACGGCCGAGGAGGCTGAAAAAAATCCAGTCGGCAAAGCTCGGAAAGAACCAGAGCCTCTGGAAAAACCCAAGTAAGTGGCACAATTTATCCCAGGTTTATTATGCCTGGACAGGTGATAAAATGAACTTTTCACTTTATGTCCGTCCTGAAGCTTCCCATCCTCCTTGACCGAGTGCCACCTTTTATAATATATCTATCAGACACAAAATGTGAAATCAGCATAAACAAGAAACAAAGCCATTACTGTGATTTATTATTTAATCTCCTCATCAGAAGATGGCTGTTTTCCAAGATCGCTGACCATCTGCCTTACATTTAGATTCAGTTGAGCGACAATGGCTTGGAAAGACCTTAGGAAATGGGCAGATTTGGGGAAACAGGTGGGCAAGCAAGAGAGGGAGCGATTACCCACAATTATTCATTTCTAATATAAATACCCCTGCTCAGATATTTTCAGATCTTTCTTCCAGGCCTAGCTGCAGGAGTCTGGAAATAAGATGAACCAAGAGAGATGTATTAGGTGTGTCTGGCAATGAGTTTCTTGAAAAGAATAATAGAATAACAGAGTTGGAAGAGATCTTGGAGGTCTTCTAGTCCAACCCCCTGTTTAAGCAGGAAACCCTATACCAATTCACACAAATGATTATCTAACATCTTCTTAAAAGCTTCCAGTGTTGGAGCATTCACAACTTCTAGAGGCAAGTTGTTCCACTGATTAATTGTTCTAACTGTCATGAAATTTCTCCTTAATTCAAAGTTGCTTCTCTCCTTGATTAGTTTCCACCCATTGCTTCTTGTCCTGCCCTCAGGTGCCTTGGAGAATAGTTTGACTCCCCCTCTTCTTTGTGGCAGCCCCTGAGATATCAGAACACGGCTATCATGTCACCTCTAGTCCTTCTTTTCATTAAACTAAAAACATACAGAAAGAGAGAAAGAGAGGGAGGGAGGGAGAGAGAGAGATGCGTGGAAGGCCTGCATGCAAACAAAGCGCATGCACAGAAGGCCATGTGCATGAGTGGAAGGGGTGAATGCGCCCGTGAAGTGAGCGGATGCACGCAGTGTGAACTTGTGGTAACAAAATGTGAAACCCATCGCTGGGTACATACAGACATACATACACATACACATCAGTGGTGGGTTCCTGATCCCGTCGCAACTGGTACACTGCAATGGGGACGGACGTCCACTTTGGGCACGTGCGCTGTGCACACATGTGCACACGCCACCGCCCTGCAATGCCCCAGCTATGCTGTGTGCACGTGCGCAATTGCCCTGTTTCCCTCAAAAAGCGGTAAGAAACGCGGAGGCGTGCGTGGGCCCAATGAACCACCATTCCGGTACGGTGGCCTCTGCTCCCAGCGGCCACTGGTACATCCGTATCGGGCCATACTTCCCGGAGCCCACCACTGATACACATACAGATACAGATACACACATTCAGGTTCCTATACCAATCACAATTTATTTTATTAATTAATATTTCAGAAAAAATATAGCGTACTTAATAAAACGCATTTATCAAACCAGCAAGATAGTGCTTAGAGGAAACTTTCAACCAATGTGAGCATTTAATATGATTTATATAATAAATTGTCTATGGGGGTCTGGCTTTTGGCATACCCTGTGTATATGGTGTTTAGTACACACACACACACACACACACACACACACAACTTTCAGCTAAAGAGTGAGATGATGACTCACTTTTATACATATTCATGTTTCTTGCAATATTACTAAGTCTTCTTTTCATTTCTTTTCCTTTCTAGCCGGCCCGACACATCCTTCTCCTGGTTTGTGAATCCTTTCAAGTGTTTGTATTATCTGATCTGGAGAAATTACAAGAAATACATCATTATTGGCCTAATCCTAATTATCTTAGTTATCTTCTTAGTACTCTTCATCTACACACTGCCTGGAGCCATCAGTCGTAGGATTGTTATAGGAACTTAGAAAGAATCCCTCGTCGATGCAATTTATTAAAATCAAAGTAAATGAAGACTTCGCTTTTATTCATGCTAAGAGCATCCTCTAACTCAAAGTTGTCCAGCCTTGGCAACTTTAAGACTTGTGGACTTCGACTCCCAGAATTCCCCAGCCAGCAAGATTGGACACCTGTGTTCTAATTCTTTATTTCAAGATATTTCAGATAGATAGATGATAGATGATGATAGATAGATAGATAGATAGATAGATAGATAGATAGATAGATAGATAGATAGATAGATAGATAGATGATAGATAGATAGATAGATAGATGATAGATAGATAGATAGATAGATAGATAGATAGATAGATAGATAGATAGATAGATGTAAGATGTTAGTGTCAACAAGGAACAGAATTGTATAAATTGTTTAAATTGAAGTATATTCCAGTTGTGTAGAAAAAAATTGTCAACAGCTAAGAGGGCACGTCAGCTTTGCATACAAAACATTTCTGTCTCAGATTAACAAACTAGATTTGTAAAGATCATGATGTTAAATATTATAATTTTTTGGATTGGTGGGTTTCTTTTTAAAAAAAAACCCACTCCATTCAAATTGTGCAATTGTTTTTGTTCAAAAATTTCCCTAACTTATAGAGCTTTTATATACAATGACTCTGTCACAACTAGTTAACATAGGTTTTTACTGCAAATTTTAATGCAAATTTCCTTGATGCCATTTTTGTTATGTATGGATTTTTAAAAATGTGAATGTCTCCGATGTAAAATTAATACAGCTTTATATGAATATAAGTATATGTGGGTATTGTGTGGGGATTTGGAGTTTGGAAAAGATGGAGGGATGCATCAGAGGTGAAATCTAGCAGGTTCTGATAGGTTCTGGAGAACTGGTAGCAGAAACTTTGAGTAGTTTGAAGAACTGGTAGTAGAAATTTTTAATTTTTAATTTGAATTTTGAGAACCGGAAAATGCCATCTCTGGCTGGCTCCAGAGTGGGGTGGGAATGGAGATTTTCCAGTATCCTTCCCCTGGCATGCCCACCAAGCCACACCCACCAAGCCAAGCCACCAAGCCATGCCCACAGAACCAGTAGTAAAAAAAAATTGAATTTCACCACTGGGTTGCACATATTTGTAGAGAGGAGGGATTAAACCCATTTAATGTTTTTTGCCCCTAATTGCAATCCTTCTCCCACAGTACAGTTCCTATTCCATAAACATACACCATTTACACATACTGTGTTTCCCTGAAAATAAGACCCAACTAGAAAATAAAGCCCCAGCATGATTTTCTGGATGGTTTGTAATATAAGCCCTACCCCACAAAGTAAACCCCAGTTAAGGTCATCAGCCAGACTGATGCATTTTAGTACTGTATTTCCCAGAAAATAAGACCGAATCCATCCTTTGAAACAAAAATTACAATACAATAGCAGAGTTGGAAGGGACCTTGGAGGTGGTGGGGCATTCATAACTTCTGGAGGCAAGCTGTTCCACGGATTAATTGTTCTAATTGTCAGGAAATTTCTCCTCAGTTCTAAGTTGCTTCTCTCCTTGATTAGTTTCCACCCATTGCTTCTTGTTCTACCCTCAGGTTCCTTGGAGAATAGTTTGACTTCCTCTTCTTTGTGGCAACCTCTGAAATATTGGAACACTGTTATCATGTCTCCCCTAGTCCTTCTTTTCATTAAACTAGACATACCCAGTTCCTGCAATCGTTCTTCATATGTTTTAATCTCCAGTCCCCTAATCACCTTTGTTGCTCTTCTCTGCACTCTTTCTAGAGTCTCCACATCATTTCTACTTCGTGGTGACCAAAACTGAATGGAGTATTCCAAGTGTGGCTTTAACAAGGCATTATAAAGTGGTATTAACACATCATGTGATCTTGATTCTATCCCTGTTTATGTAGCCTAAAACTGTGTTGGGTTTTTTGGCAGCTGCTGCATACTGCTGGCTCATATTTAAATGGTTGTCCACTAGGACTCCAAGATCTAGTTAATTAATTGATTGATTGATTAATTAATTAATTAATTAATTAATACAAGACCAGATCTTATTTTGGGGAAAACACAGATAAGAGGTCTGTGTCAGGTTGAAAACAACTCTGAACCTTTATAATCCTACATGATAACCTCTGTTGGAGAGCTGAATTTATTTCTGACTCCAGCAGATGTTCTTTCAAGCTGCAGTAAAACTGTTCCTTTTTTCCCCCTTCAAATGTTTCCTGATTTATGGAATTCACAGGAGACTGGTTTTGAATTTGCAAGAATCTGACTTTCCTTTCAGCTTAGTGGGTTTCTAAAGGGGACCTGACATCTTTGCAGCTCCTCCTCATAGGAACAACTAGAATATTTGTTTTTGTGTGTGCAGGGGCTACGTAACATTAACGGAAAGAGGTATGGAATAGAGCTGTGATGGCAAATGTATTGCACGCGTGCTACTGGTGGCACGAACAGCCATTTGTCAGGACATATGAGGCATTGCCCTGTCAGCTGGCCAGCACGCATGCATGCGCTGGCCAGCTAACTTCGGCCTTCTTTTGAAGCCGTTTTTTTGCCCTCCTTGAAGCTTCCGGAGAGCGAAAAATGGCTTCCAGAGTGACTTCCAGTTTGCTCGTAGCAATCAAAGAGAAGAAGCAAATTGAATATTATATCATATGGGAATTATTCTACCGATGGTTGAAGAAAAAAAATATGAAAGTTAGAAATGAAAGTAGATTAGTGAAATATAGAAAATATATTAATAGAATTAAATAAGTCAAGAAGAGGATTGTTATAGTATCCGAGGGTTCTACCACAAAACCGTGGTAGACTAAAGCGCGCTCGACGAAAGCGCGTACGTGACGTCATCACAGCGCGACGAAAACAGCACGCTGTGAGCGGTAAACTTAAAATTAACCCGTAAATCTAAACCTAACCCCCCCCAAACCTAACCCTAAACCTAACCCTAAGCCTAACCCTTAACGTAACCCTAAACCTAACCCTATACCTAACCCTTAACCTAATGCTAAACCTAACGCTAACCCTTAACCTAACCCTTAACCTAACCCTAACCCTAACCCTAAACCTAACCCTTACCTTTATGTGAATCGGCTTGCTTTAAAAGCGCTTTTTAAAGTGCCCTTTTTTCTCCACGGTCATATTTGTCGCGCTGCTGATGACGTCAGGTACGCGCTTTAATCGGGCGCGCTTTAGTGGACCGCGGTTTTGACGGGTCACGGTATCTGAGATGTTAAGTATATCAGCATTAAGTCATGAGCAGATTGGTAATGAATATAGTTCTAATTTTAATTGTTATTGGACAAGGCATTTGTACCCAGATGACACACTGTGCAATGGAAGATGGATTGTTTGCATTAAAATAAAATTTAAAAAATTAAAAAAAGAAAGAAATTGTGGGTGCTTCAACACTGGAGGTTTAAAAGAAGAGATTGCACAGCCACTTGCCTGAAATGGTATAGGGTCCCCTGGTTGAACAAGGGGTTGGACTAGAAGACCTCCAGGATCCCTTCCAACTCTATTATTCTGTATTCTGTGTCTCAAAGGCTCCCCAGCATTTCTCACCCATTTTTACAACAGCCCACATTTGTCCTCATGGCATCTGCCAAGAACTTGTGAGCTAATCAGTGCTCTCTCTCTCTCCTGCTTAACACTGGGAGAGTGCTAAAATTGGAATGCCAGCTGTTGCACCCATCTCTGTCTTGGGCTTATAACTGCTTGTGCAGTGAAGAAAAAACACAGGGATCTTGTGCTAATGTTAGAAAACCAGCTTGTGCAAAGACACACGGTTGCTGGTCTGACGTTGGGCACAGAAAAAGAGGAACCAAGAAATGGGTTGCAGCATGGGGGAAATTATCTCCCTCCCCCCCCCAACAACAGAATTTGGGATCAGCCCCAGATTCTGTGCAGATCCAGTGTTGCAGAATGAGAAAGAGGGAAATGATTTGCCTTAAATTGCAACTGAGCCAAAAGCAAACTGCATCAGCTGTTTTGCAGCAAATAACAGCATTTGGTCCCAACCCTCATATAGCAGCTGGATCAAAGCCCTGTGTGAAAATGTGCCGATCGAAGAAATTAAACCTGGGGGCCAAACCACAAAGGATACAAAATATGAATCCGCTGGTCCATTACTACTACTATTGCCATTTAAAATCACCATTATGAATCACAATTCTTCTCTGAACAATCTCCCAAGGATTAACATTGGAATTATTGCTAATATGTCTCTATGCCTTTAACTTGGCTCTTTATGTCGGGGAATAAAATGAACAGATGGTAGATGTGATCTTGGAGAGTTTGTGGGTTCTTGTTTTTGTTTTATTTTCTATTTTTGATGCTCCTGATTTTGGCAACTTTGTAGCAATTTGTCTATCTATTTTAATCATTCCCTGAAATCCGATTACTGTTACCTGGTGGAGGGTTAAAATAAGATGATATTCAGCAATAGAGATTATGGAGGGGGGGAGGATGGGGGAGAAGATGGAGGAGGAGATGGTGGTGGTGGTGAAGAAGGAGGAGGAGAAGAAGAGAGGAGGAGAGGAAGAGGCGAAGGACAAGAAGAGGAGGAGGAGGAGAGGAGGAAAAGAGGAGGAGGAGGAGGAGGGCAGGAAGAGGCAAGGAGGAGAGCAGGAGGACTGGAGGAGAAGGAGGACAGGAGGAGAAGGATAGGAGGAGGAGGACAAGAAGAAGAAGTGGAGGAGGACAAGAAGAAGAGGAGGAGGAGGAGACGGAGAAAAAGAGGAGGAGAGGAGGAGGAGGAGAAGAGGAGGACAAGAAGAAGAAGAGGAGGAGGAGACTGGAAGAAGAAGAGGAGAGGAGGAGGAGGACAAGAAGAGGAGGAGGAGAATTCTATCTAATTCATATGATTCTATAATTCTCTGGTTCTAAATTTCAACCCTCACCTATAGACATGGCCGTCAGCCATAATGCCTATGTTTGCACAACATGCTTAAATGCCTAGGGAACCTCACCATTGTTTATGAAATTAAGTCAACTTGGGCGTTTGGATAACAAGACAGACTACAGGGGTGGGCTTTACACAACATGCTTCCTTAACTACTTTGTGGTCCCCATGTTGTGCAAGCTAGCCCTTGGATGCCTCCATTGCAGTACGGACAATCTGAGCAGATACACATTTTTTCTTGTATATTTTCTACATCAGGAATCTTCTGGTCCAGCTGCCTCTTCTCCTTCCTATTGTTTTATTCTCTACCTCTCTCACCATGCTATCATTACAAAATATGGGTTGCACATATCAGACAATAAGCAAAATGGGCATCGGAGACAGTGGGGCAAAGTGAGAGGTAACTTGTTGCCCCGATTCAAGAGAAGATGCTGTCCTGTGGTCAGACTGTTTGGGTGAAGGACGTTTGCCAGTAGATGGTGCTGTCTCTTTAGCTTAGACTGGCTTGCAAGAACATCCCAACTTCCCAACCTGGTGACCTCTAGGCATGTTGGACTACAGGTAATCCTCAACATGTGACCACAATCGGGACCAGAACTTCCATTGCTATGTGAGAGGGTTATTAAGTGAACCATGTCTGATTTTACAGCATTATTTTGCTATAGTTGTTAAGTGAATCACCCTGGTTAAGGGAATTACATGGTCATTAAGCCAATGTGGCTTCCCCCAACGACTTTGCTTGTTGGAAGCCATCTGGGAAGGTCACAAAGGGTGATCATGTGACTCTGGGAAACTGCAACTTTCATAAATGCCAAGGGTCTGAATTTTGATCGGTGGATTACAACAGGGGTCACCAACCTTTCAGAATTCAGGGACCATTAAATTCATAATTTTAAATTTTTTCGGGCACCAGACTGGTAGTAATGCCGGCAAGAACCTACCCCTGCCTCCCTCCCTTCCTTCTCTCCTTCGTATAAAGGCGAATATTTGTAGCCTCCCCCCCCCCCCCAGAAGTGATGGCACTAGCACTAAAGGTGTTACCTAGTTTGGATAATGAAACAGTTGCAAGAAACCAATCAAGCTCAGAGAGTATCAAGGACCCTTCTTTCCTTCCTTCCTTCCTTCCTTCCTTCCTTCCTTCCTTCCTTCCTTCCTTCCTTCCTTCTTCCCTCCCTCCCTCCCTCCCTCCCTCCCTCCCTCTGAAATAATTAATACATCATTTCCATGGCTAGACCTTTTCTCTTCAATTCTAGGGACCTAGCAGATGTTGTGGCCCGCCGCCGGCCAACACAGCTGGCAGCAGAGTCAGATAGTGAGGAGGTTGGGGAGGAACATGGACCAGTCCTGGAGGCTGAGGAAAGCTTAGACGAGGGCTCTGCATTGGAGGCAGAGAGGGAGCTACACAGTAGTGAGGCAGAGGAACAGCTGGAGCCTGTTCCCAGTGTGCGCATGCGCAGAGCTGCCAGAAGACAAGAACAACCAAGAAAGCAGGGTCGACTTGGGAGTAAAGCCACAACTTGGAGGTGATTGGCCCCTCCCGTGGGAAACAAAAGAGGAGCAAACGGGGAGCAGGCTTCTGCAGGAAACAATTCGTTCCTTCGGTCATTTCAAGAATGGAAAGTTCTGTTTGTGACTATAAGAGACTGCCAAATGTTGTGCTGCGTTTAGAAACTAGTTATCTGGCAGCTCTCCAAGCGAGATAAAGTTCGTGTTGATAAATATTCCTCTGAAAGACTGCTTGCCAAGCCTTGCTGACTGTGAATGAAAAGAATTCACAGTCATGTAAATAAAAGAGGTTTTGCCAGGACCAAGACTTTGCTTCATGCATTTTAAGGAACCCTAGGTCAGAATGGCTAAGGAATGGAAATGTTAAAAAATCTACCAAACTAAAATTATCCATTATTTGTTCCCTGGGATTCCCATTGGAGTAGTGCAGACATACCAGAAAGTCTTATGCTTCTCCACCAGCTATCACTCGACCACTTGATCTCTTCAGCAATGAACCACTTCAAAAATCAGGCTTGACTGGGGAGAAGGAGGAGCCATGTCGTGATGTTACAACTTGCGGTCTCAATACTCTGAGACCGTCGTTGACACTTTTGCTGCTGGGGAGTCCATTGAGAGCTAAACCATCCCATAGAGATGGTGATCAGGAAGACAAAGCCTTGCTGGTCTCAGGGATATCACAAAATCCCTGATAGACCCAAGGGAAGTGCTTCAAGCCTGCGGTAAACAGACAGCCCCTAGGCTGATGAAATCGGGACGCTCTGGAAAAGAGAAAGTGAGTCCATCTGGTGAGGTATTTTTCTATTTTGCTAAAGACTGCCCAAAGAAATGTTTCTTTAAAGCCAAATTAGATTCTTAAACAAAAGAACTGAGCGGCGAAAATAATCCTAATGGGATCGCTATGGAAAGTTTTTTCTTCCCCTTTGTCATTGTAACTATTTTTTTGTGGATTGAAGTGCTCGTAACGTTCTTCATCTCTCGTCTTAAAGTGAACGGATTGATTTTCTTTTTCTTCTGCTTCTTGTTGCTTTATTTTTTGACTTCTGGATTAAAACCTTCCTTTTTATTTTAACAATTCTTCCTACTACTTGTTATTAAATCACACTAAAAGCAATCTAAAGAACTTTGTTTCCTACAGAAGGTGAAAATTAACTGCCAGTCGGAGTTTTTTGAAACAAGGTATCTCTTTCTTCCTTTGACTTCACTAACGTTGCAGCTGAAGGGTTTGCAACAGAAACTGATAAAAAAAACCAAGGGCACGAACTGTTTTCACAGGTGCCTCTGAGAATTATTTTGGCAGGGAAAGAAAAAAAGAAAGAAAGAAAGAAAGAAAGAAAGAACGAACGAAAGAAAGAAAGAAAGAAAGAAAGAAAGAAAGAAAGAAAGAAAGAGGGGTAACAGAACCCTTCCTCTTTGAAGAGCATAAAAGAACGTGTTTAAGTCAATTTAAAATAAAAGTAAGAGAGGCCTGGAAGACTAGACTAGCAGTCATTATTAGTTCCCCCCCCCCCATTTTTCTCTCTCTCTTCTGTTTTGGAAACATGACTCAATACTTAGATGAGGAAACCTTAAAATTCCAAAATATCTTGGCTGGAATTCAAAATCTATTGGAAGGATATGGGAGAATTGAGAAGAAGCTGGAAAGACTAGTCTTCCTCACAGCAAAAGATGATGGGGTTGGAGCCCCCAAAATTAAAGGGGAGAATGAAGCTATAGAAGATAAAGATAAGACAACAGATGAATTTATTAATGGAGCAAATGTGGGTGAAAATGGAAAGGGAATGTGGGAAAGGGAATTCGACGAATTGGAGCTCTACCCCAGATTCCAGGACACGGAAGAGAAAAAAAAATACTAACGATGATAGACATAAGAAGAGAAATTTTTTCAGAAGCAAGATTGACAAAGACAAGTTAACTTTAGTAGCAACTGGTGGGCAAGGAGATTATCTGAGAGAACTTTCAAGCAACAAAGTGCAGAGAGAACCTGATAAAAACCTTATAAAGGAGATAAAAAGAAGACTGACACCACAATTGGCAAGAGAGATAAGACTGTTTTGTTACTGGAAAGATACAGGTTGACAATGAAAGTTGGTAATAAAAAAATAGTTTTTTTTATTATTGTTGATTAATAAGTAGGAATTTTGTAACTCCTAGATTGTTTTACATTGTTATTGAATGTTTACTCGCTAACAATAAATTAACCATAAATAATAATAATGAAATGATAATGGATACAGCATAATGATATATACATGTATTGACAATTTATTAAAAGAAATTTGGATATAAATTGTATATTGTGACTTGGGAAAAAGACCTATAACTTTTATTAACAAATTTTCATTTAGCTCTTGCTGTAAAGGTGTAAGGTTTTTTTGCGGGGGGATGGGCCTTGATGAGAGGAGATGGGGCATAAATAGTAAATGATTTTAGCCAATTATAATAACAGCAAGGAAATGTTAATGGTCATTGTTTAACAATATATACATGCTATGGTATTGGCTAAAGTAACTTAGATATAAATTTTAGTCAGTGAGTTGGGAAAAAACGGGGGGGGGGGGGAAGGAAGGCTTAGAAACTTTATTTACTGATTTTTACTTAAAAGATGCTATCAAGTTGTAATGTTATTGGAGGATTTTTTTTGAAATAGCCAAAGAATGCTATTATGTGGTTTTGTCTTTAAATATGAATGATTTGAGGTAAAAGCATGTTCAAATAACTGTAGTCAAATGAGAATTGTGGTACATTGATAGTAAGATATACAAAGATTTTTGACTTAAAGTGTATAATCTAATATGAACTATAAGTAATGACTGTGGAAGAAATGCACAAAAGTTATCTGTAACCAATCGACACGCTTTCTACAAGATGTAATGAAGGATGATTCTTTTTTGTGTGTTTTTGTTCAATTAAAATTTTAAAAAAATTCAAAATAAAAAAACCAGGCTTTCCTCTGCCCAAAAGAAGACCAATCTTTCAGCCCTACCATTCCAGGACGCCCAGCCAGCTGACAGTACATCCACAATCACGAAAAAAAATATCAACACTGCTGGTGTAAAGTAATTTTTCATCCATTTCAAAGCCAGATCAGCAGAGTTCCAAAGAAATGCACACATTGGCTTGAAACTTCAGACAAAATGTTATTTATCAATGCCCCTGAAGCTGTATTAAATGGACTGCTTGTTCTGTCAACTTCAAAATGTTTCAGTACTTCATTTATTTATTTATTTTAGTTTGTCAAGCATGTACAAGATAACAGGTATAAGTATAAAAATGGTCCTGAACAAAGGAAATGAGTACAAACAAATGGGGACAGGAGGGCAGGGACAGTCGGTGCACTCATGCACGCCCCCTTTTCGGACCTCTTAGAAATCGAGTGAGGTCCATGGTAGACAGTTTAAACTTGAAGCTGTGGGGGTTTGAGGATGTAACAATGGAGTCAGGTAGAGCATTTTGGGTGTTGATCACTCTGTTGCTGAAGTCATATTTTCTGCAATCAAGTTTGTAGCAATTTACCTTGAGTTTGTATCTATTGTTCACCCGTGTATTATTGAGGTTGAAGCTGGAGTAGTCATTGACAGGTAGGACCAGGGGTGGGTTCCTGCCAGTTCTAACCTATAGAAGAGGTTCCACAAATCTACAGTGCTGTTTAGAACCGGTTCCAGCTCCCTCCCCCTGCCGGTCCGCACATCAAGATGAAGAGCGAGAGGAAGAATTCTGGGAGTTGAAGTCCACAAGTCTTAAAGCTGTCAAGTTTGAATACCACTGGGGTTTTTCTTTTTTAAAGGGTTAGGGGTGCGAGGGTCTTGTAACTTGACAGCTTTAAGACTTGCGTGCTTCAAATAGCAGAGTTTCTGAGCCAACATTTTGGTTGCTAAGCGCCAAGCCCCTCTCACTCAGTCACATGGCTGGCAAGCCACTCCCACCCAGTCACATGGCTGGCAAGCCACTCCCACAAAGCAGGCCACACCTACAGAAGAGATTCTAAAAAAGTTTGAAACCCACCACTGGGGAGGACGTTGTAACAGACAATTTTGCATACTATGCTTAGGTCAGACTGTAGGCAGCGCAGTTCCAGATTGTCCAAGCCCAAAATGTCGAGCCTGATGGCGTAAGGGCTTTCTATTGTGAGCAGAGGAGTGGGGTACTCTTCCCGTGAAATACTTCTGGACTCGCTGAATTGTATTAATGTCCGATAAACAGTGTGGATTCCAGGCAGATGAGCTGTATTCAAGGATTGCTCTTGCAAAAGTTTTGTATGCCCTAGTTAGCAGTATAATGTTACCGGAGAAGAAGCTTCGCAAAATTAGGTTAACAACTCTTAATGCCTTTTTGGCAATGCTGTTACAGTGAGCTCTGGGGCTTAGTACCTGCTGAGGACCTGCTGAGTTTTGAAAGTTTACCAGTATTTAAGTGGGAAAAATGCATCTTGAATCATCTTAATTTCTCCTGAGTTAAGAGCAGCCAAGGCAAATGCAGAATAAGATAGCGAATGTTATTATATGCCCTGGTTTACAAACTGATTCATTTTCCACACTCTAAATAATGTCAGTGCTAAGATTTTATTTTTTATCTTGTGATGCTGCTTCTGCGCACTCCATTAATATAAAAAATATGCTTCCTTCTATTGCCAAAGGACTGTACTCATTATTTTTTCTGTCTGAGGCATTCAGCCAAGCTCTAATGGCAGAAAGCAAGTCAAAGGCTAAAATATCATTATGTTTACAGGATTTCAGCTACCATGGAGATAAAAAAGAATAGCATAAGGTTTTTCAGATTACAGAATTCAACGTATACATGACCTGGAAGAAATAAACATTCCCCATTCCCCAAATACTGCAATGTGCTCTACATGGGGCTGCCCTTGAAGAGTATTCGGCGACTTCAGCTAGTCCAGAATGCGGCCGCGCGAGCGATTGTGGGTGCACCTCGTTTCACCCACATAACACCTATCCTCCACGAGCTGCACTGGCTACCTGTTGATCTCCGGATATGCTTCAAGGTGCTAGTTGTCACCTATAAAGCCCTTCATGGTATTGGATCTGGGTACTTGAGAGACCGCCTACTGCCAATTACCTCCACTCGACCAATTAGATCCCACAGATTAGGCCTCCTCCGAGTTCCATCAGCCAGTCAATGTCGACTGGCAACTACGTGGAGGAGAGCCTTCTCTGTGGCAGCTCCGACCCTATGGAACGAACTCCCCATGGAGATTCGTACCCTCACCACCCTCCAGACCTTCCGCATAGGCCTTAAAACCTGGCGGTCCCGACAGGCCTGGGGCTAAAGACCTTCACCGTACCCGAATTGTATGAATGTTGTGCTTTTAATGATGTATTGTCTTATATGTAACTCGGTTTGTCTCCCCCTCCCCTTGAATTGTGAGCCGCCCTGAGTCCCCTTGGGGATACGGGCGGCATACAAATATTAATAAATACAAATACAAATACAAATACAAATACAAATAACGTATGGTACATTAAAAGAAAAACATTTTCTAAGATTAAGTGACAGTACAGTAAAGGAGGCAGATGAAATTGCTTCTAACCTTTTGGGGGAGAAAGTTATTGGAAATTTGGGGTCCGTTTTCCTTTGGGTTAAAGTGACAGTGATCCTAACATTGTGTGATTTAACACTGGAGGCAAATGGTTGATGGCTGGCCTCAGAAAAGGGACTGTAGGAAGTTAGCACCCACTCCTCTCCTAAAAAAAGGAAATATTTTAGGAAATATTAAAAGGGCAGAATGTTTCCCCTAAAAGGGAGGCAGAAACTCAGCCCCCCCCATCTTTGTCAATGGGCCATTAAGTCCTGAGCCAGTCGATTCTGCATAACAAAGATCTATCTCCGTCAGGCACAGCCATAGTAGGAATTGCTCAAAGCCCTTTCATTACATCATCACTTAGCAAGGCTCAACCAAGCTTGGGACTCAGGACAGCCTACAGAGTTGCCCCTCCATGGTCCTGTGGGAATCTGGCAACCAATCAGAATACAAGCTGAAATTCAAAAGCCCAGAGAGGGCATAAAGCTCAGGCACATTCAGCATCTCTTCCCCTTTTTGCCCAGCATGTCAAGCCATGTGATCCTGTTCATCAATAAACCTTTCCAAACAACTTCCATGAATCCAGTCTCTTTTTCCCCACTTGGAGCTGAATCCAGAAGGACATTTCTTCCAACAAGACAATGAGCATTACATGTGTGTCTAAAAAGAAAGCAATGAGATCAGCATTTCCAGAACAGATATTCTTTCGTTAATTAATTCATCGCTGAGGGAGGAGGACCGAGCCTGGAGTCCCCCACTCCACCGTCCATGCGTCTCCAAGCCGGATAAGAAGCGCTGCGCCCGCTCCTCTCCGGCTCCTAGCTTTCTCTTTAACCCCCTCAAACCGCCTTCGGGTCTGGCTCTGCTTTCCCCGCTTTTGCTTCAACTTCGCCTCTTTGCAAAGGGGGAAGTGTGTGGCCGGGGGCACGCGTGTATGAGCGGACTGCCTAGCCCTGGGTTTCCCCTTCTTCCCCCCTCCCACCTAATATGCTTGCCTCACTGGCAGTGAACCTCACCGCACGTCACTGCTATCTATCGATCTATCTCTCTGTCTGTCTGTCTCTGTTATTGTTGTTGATGAGGATGAGAGAGAGAGAGAGAGAGACAGAGAGAGAATGAGAATCTATCTTTTAATTGCTTGATCAATAACAACACTACTGAATAAAAAGCATTTTGCCCAATTCAGTTATATTTAAAAATTCTCAAATCAGGGAAATAGTTAAAAGAGTATGAAAGAGTTAAAAGCGTTTTAAAATGGGAAAACCAACAGTTTGGGCAATTTAATTTACACACTTCTGATTTGAGTTCCCTTCTGTAGGTCAGCTCTTGCTGGAAGCAGCCATCCATAATGAATAAACCGGAAGCAATCAGCCCAGGGTCTGGAGCAGGTGTGTGGCATTTTTAAAAAAAATAATTTTTATTAAATATTTGGATCTTCAAAAACAATAGGAAAGACACAACAAAGAAAAAATAACACAATAAGACAAAACAAAACACAGAACATACATAACAATATATGGTAATTTTACAGCTTTCTATATCGGCTTTCCTTCTTAGCTTTTATAATTCTCCCTTCTACATTGCCTTCCTCTCACAATAACCTTGTCCTATAATGTAACAAATATAATATTAACACTTATAATAGTATTCATTATTCGTATTTCTAAATATTTGTATTCTCTATTTTCCGTCTTGGCTTCTGTTTTCTAGCCACTTGTACATTTTATTCCATACTTTATAGAAGTCCGATTCTTCTCTTTCTTTTAGTTCTATTGTCATTTTATCCATTTCTGCGCATTCGAGTATTTTCCTGATTGTAGTTTCATCTGAGGGTGTATTGATTTTTTTTCCAGTTTTGTGCGAAGGCAATCCTGGCTGCAGTGAGTATGTGTATGATTATGTATTGAGATTGTTTGTCCATTTTGTGATCCAATAGTCCTAATAAGAATGCTTCTGATTTGAGTTCTATTTTTCGCTCAGTAATTTCTTCTAACCACTTCCGAATTTTGCACCAGTACTTCCTTGTGATGGGGCATGTCCACCACATGTGATAGAATCAGAGGTGGGTTCCTACCAGTTCGCACCAGTTCGGTAGAACCGGTTCGTCAAATCTACCGAACCAGTTAGAAGAGGTTCCACCAGAAAGCAGGCACACCTACAGAAGAGGTTCCAAAAATTTTTGAAACCCACCACTGACACACACACACACAAACACACACACACACACAGACTCACACAGAGAGAGAAAGAGAAAGAGAAAGAAAGGAAGAAAGAAATAAAGAAAAAAAGACAAAAGAAAGAAAAAGTGAGAGAGAGACGAAAGGAAAAAGGAAAAAGGGACAGAGACAAAAGGAAGGAAAGAGAGAGAGAGAGAGAGAGAGACAGAGAGAGAGAGAGACAGAGAGAGAGAGAGAAAACACATGGCCGGCAAGCCACTCCCACCAGGTCACATGGCCAGCAAGCCACTCCCACAAAGGAGGCCACACCCACAGAGTAGATTCAAAAAAAAATTGAAACCCACCACTGGATAGAATGTGCATTTTTCATTTGCAGTTTGGAAAGTTAACAATTTCTAATGCCCATTATCTTCAAAGTGAAAACTGCCGGCAGCAAACTCTTGCTATTTTCCATACCTCGAAAACTGTCAATTAAAATGAAATATCCTATCAATAAAAATGGCATTTAAATAATAAAAACAATAATTAAATGGTTTATACCTAATATTACTTAAGGGATCAAAGCCTTTCAGAAATGTTGGTTTTGATCCAGAAGTGGAGATGTATGTATACAGCATTTTTTAATGACCTGGGACTTAACAGTACTGCCTGATTGCTAGTCGTCTCTAAAATAGGCCAGTGGCCTTTTTTGGTGGGCAGGAATAATTGATGTGGCTCTATATTTGCCTTGTTTTCATCACAAATGCAATTTCCTCCTAGGTTCTTTGCTACAGTTTAAAAGTTCTCTTATTCCCTTATCTCAAGTCTCCTTGTGTATTCTTGTCTGTTTAGGATGTTTTCCTTCATTTTAGGTTGAGTCCAACAGCTTGTCAGTTGCTTTGCAGAAACAGAACATCCTTTATTAATAATTATCATGGTTTCTTCTATATTTCACATACATTGTTATAACATAATGGTTATAGGCAGGGGTGGGTTGCTCCTGGCATTACTGCCCGTTCGGTGCGCACCAAAATTTTCAGGCAATGTAGGAGAAATCCAGTTCAGTCTGTTGGGTCAGTGGTGGTTGGTGATTGAAACACATAAGGGAATATGACTCCTGCTGTCTTGAGTCCGGAAGATATTCCATAGGTGGAAGGCGTAGTCATTTTGGTGAGGTGCTGACATTTAGTACTGTAAGGAGCCCCATATCGCTCCTGAGAGAAGGAGTGGAATGTCTGCCAGTTTGAACTGAGGTAATGGAATGTGAGACAACTGGCAGTTGGAACAGAGTTCTTTTCAGATGGGGAGGGGGAGTAGGACTCAGTATCAGAGCATGTTAATTTCTGTATAACAAATACTAATGATCTGATGGTCATTTCAAAAAATTCTTTCTTAGTGAGCACCTGAAAGCCAAGAGGAATATACAGACCAAATTTCAAGTTTGTAGGCTTTACGGTTCTGGAGATTTCATGATGAGTGAGTGGTATTTGGCTTTTTTATATATAGATGAATAAGCCCTCTAGTTTTAACATCCTGTGCGTCTATAAATATAATTACTGAATAAATAATAGTTAGCTGGATCTGCCAAACACAGTGAGTCATACATGACAAATTTCAATCAGAGAATGTACTTAAAGCCAAACAATCCACATCATGGCATGTCCTTCTTCCTAATGTACACTCAAGTCCCAAGTATCACCTAGTAAACATACTGTACATACATGTGGGCATCAGAGTGTCATAACAGGATACATAACTTTGATTGTGCATTCTCACTAATATATACCGTAAAAGTCTCCAAAACATAAGGGGCTACAGAAAATAATACTGAAGCCACTATTGTCAATTAAAACATGGATGGAAAACATGAACTTTCTGCGTTCCACTTCTAAAAATCAAAATATAATAAATAAGTAAATGGGATAGCTTAAAATATTCACAACATGTCTAGTTTTGTTCATTATGCAAGTGATGGGGGAAACTGTCACCTTGTTGTTTTGAAACAATATAATTAACGTTCTTAATTCCGAAGCTTAGCATTTAAAAGAACAAAGGATATGTTTGTACATTCAGTGCAGCTGCAAAGGTTATTGTGGGTCCTCCAGTGGCTTTTGCTTTGCTTTGTCTTCTGATAATATGACTTTCTGAGTAATAGGAGAGGAAGTAAACACAGACCTGAAATAGGCTTGTTTATATTTTCGACAATTTTAATAATTGCAATTGCAGTTTATTGAGTCATGCTTATGGCTTAAGGCAGTGTTTCTCAACCTTGGCAGCTTTAAGATGTGTAGACTTCAATTCCCAGAATTCCCCAGCCAGCGTGGGTCATTTAACTAAGGTGACCAGACGTCCCGATTTCAGCGCGACAATCACGCTTTATAACAATTTGTCCCGTGTCCCTGGCCGTTTTTAAAAAGTCCCAATTTTCCGGCTTCATGTTGAAAGCCCAGTGGATTTGCTTAAGAAATCCTAACCGGGGCAAGACAAAAGACACCCTGTCTAATCCCTCTCTCTGTCTCAGTACTTTCATTGAAGATATTAAAACATTAAAGCAAGAAAACGGACCTCCCCCCCGCGCCCCTTTTACCTCATTTTATAAGAAAAAAATGATCTAGTACCATAGAGCTGCAGGAAATGGCTAGAGAGGTCGCAAGTGTTACTTCCTGGATTTTCCGGAGGGGAGGGGCACGGAGGTTGGAGATCTGCTCCGAAAAATGGTGGCAAAGTTTCTTTGAAAAATATTTCCCTGACTAATTTCACCATTTCAATTTGCTCAGTTCTTTGTATTAACATCTACATCATTCTGGGTTTACTTGGAGTGCAAGCCTGCTGGTAAGTGAGCTGGGTTTTTTTCTTTTAATTTTTTAATGTATTTTAAAATAATACTTTATTTATTGTGCATAGGATTTTTTAAAATTCTTGTGGATTCTTTTTTTAAATTGTCTTAGACTATTTAAAAAAAGATTCTATCCAAAATAAATTGAAGTGAAACCATGTTTAAAAATTCTATGCCCAATACTTTGAAATATATTGTGCATAGAAAGAATAGTTTGAAATGTTTTACTTCAATTTATTCTGTGTGGATTCTTTTTTTAAATTGTCTTAGGCTATTTTAAAAAAGATTCTATCCAAAATACAAAATACCAGCTGCAGTTATTCACTTAAGAACGTGGCAAGAAAGGTGGTATAATGGGCTTAGTGACCAAAGTTACAATGGCATTGAAAAAAGTGACTGACGACCATTTTTCACACTTAGCGACCATATTCACACTTAGCGACCGTTGCAGCATGCTCATGGTCGCGCGATCATAATTTTGATGTTTGGCAACAGATTTGTATTTATGATGGTTTCAGTGTCCTGGGGTCATGTAATCACCTTTTGACAAAGTCAAATGGGGAAACCAGTTTCATTTATGTTACTAACTTATCAGCTGCAGTTATTCACTTAAGAACTGTGGCCAGAAAGGTGGTATAGTGACCAAAGTTACAATGGCATTGAAAAAAGTGACTGATGACCATTTTTCACACTTAGCGACCGTTTTCACACTTAGCGACCATTGCAGCATCCTCATGGTCACGTGATCAAAATTTGGATGTTTGGCAACAGTTACAATTTATATTTGTAAATTGTAGTTATGTTGAAATTAAAAAAAATTACAATACTATTTTTGTGTTGTATGAAAATTTTTGTTGCTCCCTATAAAATTTTTAATCAACACCCCCCACCCCCCGGTCAAAGATGTCCTTCTTTACCAATCTGAAAATCTGGTCACCTTACATTTAACGCATAGTTTCCCTAGAGATATGCAGGCTGCCATGATGAGAATGGAGACCGGAGAAATCTAGAAGGCAAACAAGAAGGAGAGTGGGTCAAATGCTTCCTTCCTAAAAAATTTGCATCTGAAGCTGTGAGATATTCTTGGAATTTGGTTTCATCAAGGTAAATTCAAAGAGGTTTGCTCCCAGTTCGGTCCAGTTTGGCCGAACTGGTAGTGGAATTCAGGCCTGGGTTCCAGTATCGGCAGCGACCCAGGCCTGCTATGCCACCCCCCAACCAGTCCCTTCACTGCCATTCCACCACCATTTTGTTTTTTAGTGACTGCGCGTGCACAGTTCACTATAAATTATTCTGCACATAAGCCAGTTTGCACCTATTTGGGAGAACTGGTTAATTTTCTAAGCAGTTCAGAGAACCAGTTGTTGGAAGAAATCTCATTTTGTTTTTTCCCACTTTACAGGGCTAATCCTGTAAGGAAGGCAGGAAGGATACATTCAGGTATTGTTTCTAGCCTAATCTTTATTGCCCTGCTTACAGAAACTGCCTCTCCGGTTAACCCTTATTACATTGTAACAGCTAAGGCGGAGCGCCCATCGATGTGAGTGATGTTGAGTTGGCCACGCCCACCCATCCACATGACCACCGAGCCCCACCTACCCAGCAAGTCATTAGGGCAGAGAACCGGTTGTTAAATTATTTGAATTCCACCACTGCCCAGTATAATATAGAATATAGCACTGTGATTTTTGGACTGTTTTCTACCAACACTCTTCCTTGTCCCATGACATTCAGGGCCAGTTAATATTGAAACAATCGTATTGTCAGTCCTACAAATAATTTAAAATGTACATATGCATAAATTGTAATTTATAATGGTTTAATGTTGATACATACATCCATAAAAATTCACATGCTGATTTGTTTTAATTTACTTTGCTGGTTTGATTTATATCCTGCTTTTTCTCTATTTTCATCCACTATAGGGAATCTGATCTTTATCCAATGTCCAGGATTTCATTCTTTTAATTCTTTTCCAGGTGGTCCTCGTCTTACAACCACAAGTGAGCCCAAAGTCACTGTGGCTAAGCAAGACAGTAGTTAAGTGAGTTTCGTCCCATTTTACAATCTCTCTTGCTACAGTCGTTAAGTGAATCACTGCAGTTGTTAAGTTACTGGTACAGTTGTAAAGTGAATATGGTTTCCCCATTGGTTTTGCTTGTCAGAAGGTCACAAAAGGCAATCCCATGAGCCAAGGATACGGCGACCGTCATAAATATGAGGAGGATGCTGCAATGGTCGCAAAAATATCCATAAGTCCTTTTTTTTAGTGCTTTTCTTTAGATTGTATTTTTTTTAAAAAAAATTTATTTTTAAACAAACATCAACAAAAAAACAAAAATCATAAAGCCATCTTCAATTACAAACAGTGTGTCGGTTAGTTGCAAGGTTTCTGCGCATCCCTTCCATAGTCATCACTTATAATTCATTTATAATCACATATTATCAAATCAAAAATATTTATATACATTATTATTATACCTCGTTTATTTGACTATCACCAGTATTCTTCATTTTCCACAAGCTATATTAAGTATTGGGATCGTTTACACCACAGCAATTAAATATATCATCTCAGATATTTCCAGTAGTAAAGCATTTTTATGTTATATTCAATATCATTCAATTGTTCTTATATTTACCACATTCTCTAGTAACTTTCATTACCATATTTTTTTAATCTAACCACGAATAAAATAAATCCCAAATCCTATAAAATTGTTTATCTTCTAACTTCAAATGTCAATTTACTCATTTCAGCACATTCCATTATTTTATGAATAACTTCCTCCTGCGTTGGTATTTTCTGATTTCTCCAATTTTTAGCAAATACAATTTTAGCTGCTGCTAACACATTTACAATCAAATCTTTAGATTGTAATTTTGAACAGTTATTAAACAAATAGTTTGTAAATCAAGGATTACCTATAATCCTTTTCATTCTTTCTTGTGGATCAGGGGTGGGTTGCTCTTACTGTCCCTACCGGTATGCTGATCATGATCTGTTTGCGCATGAGCCTGATGTGCACTGCGCACGCATGCGCAATTCATCACCCCTGCGACAACCAGCTGCTTGTTGGGGCTCGCGCAGGCACCACACGCTGTCCGTGCGTGCACAGCAGGGGTGGGTTTCTCGCCCCATTCCAACCGGTTCGGTTGGAACGGGGCTGGCGGCGTCCTCATGCACGCGTGCAGTGCACGCATGCGTACTAGCGTCTGTGCGATGCTCCAGCTGCTCCTGGAGGATCGCGCAGGCGCTGTATGCCTCCTGCGCATGCATGGAAGCGCAGAACTCGTCAAAACCGGGTAAGAAACGCGGGCGGGTGGGTGGACCCTTCGGCGTTCCCGGAAGTTACTTACTTCCGGGTTCGCCGACCAACCGGTTCGCGGGGACCGCCACGAACCGCCTGAAACCCACCCCTGGTGCACAGTGTGCCTTTTGGCATAAATATAGCTATAGAGTGCGGGCAGGCGGGTGGGCCAAACGAGCCACCGTACCGGTACACTCTCAGCTGCTCCAGGCCACTACCGGTATGACCGTACCGGTCCGAACCAGCAGCAACCCACCACTGTTGTGGACGCAAACTGAATCCTTTAGTAATACTTTAATCTAGCAGTTTATTTCTTGATTTCTTGATTGTGTGCAAGCAACTGAATGTGATGAATTGTTCCCTCTCATTAATTCCAAGAACACTTTAAAATGCTTGCAAGGAAACTTTTAAATGAAAGAGCGGTTCGTAAAAGCCAGAAAGACCATTGAACAAGCAGCTCCATTTGCTATACCAGGGTAGAAAATGAAATACTATTTGAGAAATTGGAAATGGAATGCCTTTCTCCAAGCAGTTTTTTCAAGGATCAGATCATAAAATTAGAGAGAAATTTGCAGCTGCTTTTCAATGCTGTGAATGTTTTTTTCCTCTCAAGATGAGAAGCCAGTGATAGGAGATGATATTAGTTTTGACGGAGCTCTTAAAAAGCCAAAATGAATTTGCACTTTCCCTGATTTACAAATTGTTGAATGCTCAATCTGGGAGAAACCGAGATGTGTCTGATCTTTCAGTACAAACGATGGTTTCATTTGGTTATGAACTGAAGTGTTTTTGTGAGAAATTGCCTCATTACTTTCAAGTGGAAGAGCATTTGAGAGACAACTTCTGCAAGTGAATTGAGGGGGAAAAGAGATATATGGAAAAACAGCATCTCTGTTCAATTTGAAAGCCTAGAGTTCAAGATATGCAAATCCTATTACATTACTACGGGGATGCGATGGCTCAGTAACTAAAACACTGAGCTTGTCAAATAGAAAGGTCAGCATTTTGGCGGTTCGAATCCCTAGTGCCGCGTGATGGAGTGAGCTCCCATTACTTGTCCCAGCCTCTGCCAACCTAGCAGTTCGAAAGAATATAAAAATGCAAGTAGAAAAATAGGAACCAACTTTGGTGGGGCGGTAACAGTGTTTCGTGCTCCTTCAGCATTTAGAGCGATATCTTTGGACAGCGCTGGCTCTTTGAAATGGAGATGAGAACCAACCTCTAGAGTTGGGAACGACTAGCAGAAATGCGCGAAGGGAACCTTTACCTTTTTATTACATCGCTTTAATACTTTAAATACAGAAGAGTTGACTCTATTGAAGAGCAAACCAATGGAACATAAAGAAATAAAATGTATGCATATTCATGAATACCTTTTAATAATCCTACTGATTACTGAAATTTAATGAACTCCTTTGCTAAAATTAGATGTAGTGATCTCTGTTTTCTTTTATACTTTGCTAAACTGTATGTGAATTCCACATTTCTAAACTACCACTTACAATACCACCTCTAAAGAAAGAGATTTTATTTTTAGCTCACAAATCCTGAAGGACCAAGTAATAATAACTGCATTTTAGTAGGATGTGGGAGAGGGTGTAAAATTCTTATCTCAGAGGGGGGAAAACATCATTTCCCAGAGAGAAAATCCTGACATTTAGAGGAAGACTTCAACTTTGATACTTCTATTTCTTTATTATTATGATATAAAAATGTGAAATCACAGCTGCCAAGTAATTTAGTTGGTAATGGTTTTCATACACTTTGGGTTCTTCCCAAGAACCTAGACTGTCATAATGTGTTGGAATAATATATGTATGGATCTAAGTAAAGTGGCCTTTTGTAACCGACAGATGGCAATTTTGTCATTGGGCAGACTTCCTAAATGCTGTCCAAGATTTTTTGGCGTGGTACCCAGTAGCCAGTAGCCCTTGCGACCATCGTGGGTGGTTTATATGATGATCTCTCCATTTTGATTTTCAGGTGTTGATACTCTAATCTTCCCCAATTCTTTGTCTTCTAGTCAAATGTTTTTGATATCGTCATATCTGTTTTCCACACTTCCTTCTTTTCAACCACAGTTAAATCTGATGTGTGATGAGCCAAGGCTGCATCAGTTTATATTAAGAATATAAATATTTTAACCTGCTCATTTTTGACTACTTTGTGTTCCCACCACTTATTCATTGCTTAGTTAGTTAGCCAGAAATTCAAAGGATAAGTTTTAGCTCTTAACATTACTACCATTATAATGGTACAGTTATGTGATTGCCATTTTATAAGGTAAAGGTTCCCCTCGCACATATGTGCTAGTCATTCCCAACTCTAGAGGGCGGTGCTCATCTCCATTTCTAAACTGAAGAGCCAGCGCTGTCCAAAAACGTCTCCGTGGTCATGTGGCTGGCATGACTAAATGCTGAAGGCGCACGGAACACTGTTACCTTCCCACCAAAGGTGGTTTCTATTTTTCTACTTGCATTTTTTACGTGCTTTTGAACTGCTAGGTTGGCAGAAGCTGGGACAAGTAACGGGAGCTCACTCAGTTACGCGGCGCTAGGGATTCGAACTGCCAAACTCCTGACCTTTCTGATCGACAAGCTCAGCGTCTTAGCCACTGAGCC
The DNA here is from genome assembly GCF_009769535.1 of Thamnophis elegans. Taxonomy (NCBI): domain Eukaryota; kingdom Metazoa; phylum Chordata; class Lepidosauria; order Squamata; family Natricidae; genus Thamnophis; species Thamnophis elegans. The sequence goes on from NC_045548.1 coordinate 67,064,137, forward strand.
ATCAGTGAGCCTGCCATTTTGTATTTTCCTTAATATCTTACACACCATTCCAAAAATATGGTGATAAAAAAGCCATTTGGAATCTTTTAAAAGCACATCCCAACCCACATTTTTTAAAATCCATGTATGTTGTAAAGAATTCAAGAATACAGCATTTGTTTGAAGCGTTCAGGAATAACGCTTGTGCAAGATTTTACACACCTCAGGTTATTGTCCCTGATAACTTCTTGTCTTCATCTCATTACATTTGTGACAGTTGGAACTCATCCATTCATATTGAGTCACTACTGAGACACTATTCCTATTGAGATGGACGGTTTAGAAATGTGATAAATATATAAGCAATGAATTAGATTTTAAAAAATTTCTTATTTCTGTTGAAAGCATTACAGTTTCACTTTAAGGTATGAATTTGGGTCATTGATATTCCAATAATAATACAATACAATAACAGAGTTGGAAGGGACCTTGGAGGTCTTCTAGTCCAACCCCCTGCTTAGGCAGAAAACCCTATATCATTTCAGACAAATGGCTATCCAATTTTGTCCATTTTGTCCATTTATTCCATTTTTCCATTTATTCCATTTTGTCTTATCCTTCACAAACACATTCACCCTTTAGCCAGAACATAAGAACAGATGCAAAATGAGGAACCTACTATTTGAAGTATCAATTAACATAGAATCAGGTGCTATCATTATGTGAAACTGAGTCTCTTTTATCTTATTCTCAATATAAGTGAACACCACAGTGTCCACCAAAAGTAGAGTTGATTCTCTGCATCTTTCCTTTGAGTGATGGTGACATTTCAAAACTTTAATAACTATTGGTAAACTCTTTACACTGTAACCTTCATTGAACCCTAAGGCTGTATGAAGGAAAATTCAATTTAACCTTTGGGTAATAAACAACATGAAACATTACTGAAGCGCCTCTGAAAATAACTGCAGTGGGAACATCAAGTCATTTGAATATTTTAGAAGTATATCAAGATTCCGAATTCACTAGGCAGAGATGAAGTGGTGAGAATTCATGGGACACAACTGCCACATGTGAAACATACCGTATTTTTCGGAGTATAAGACGACTGGAATATAAGATGCACCAAGGTTTTGAAGAGGCAAATTTAAAAAAAAAGTTTTTGCACTCTGCAAACCTCCCCAAAACAGCCAATTTTTCGTGAAAACAGCTGCATCCCCCCCCCCAAAGGCATGAATAGCTTTTAGGGGGCTTGCTGCTTGCAGAGTGGTCCTGGAGGGGTGGGGGGCAAAAACAAGCAAAAAACAGCCTGTTTTTCACAAAAATGGGCTCGTTTTTTGCAACAAAAAAAAAAGGGAATGGATAGTCTTTAGGAAGCTTATAGAGTGCTCCTGGGGGCTGGGGGGGTAGAATTGAGCAAAAAATGGGCCGTCTTTTGTTCATTTCTGCCCTCCCCCGCCCCCAGGAGCTGTCTGAAAGCCTCCATAAGGGTATGCATGGCCATTTTGGTGAAGGGGGCATGGTTTCAGGAGGCAAAAAAATGCTGTATTCAGTGTATAAGACGCACCCAGATGTTCAGCCTCTTTTTTGAGGGAAAAAGGTGCGTCTTATACTCCGAAAAATACGGTAGCTACAAGTCAAGGAACACGATATTTGGAAAGCACAGGTAGTCCTCAACTTACAACCATAATTGAGCCCAAAGTTTATGTTGCTAAGCAAGACAGTTATTAAGTGAGCTTTGCCCCATTTTATGAATTTTCTTGCCCCAAGAAAGTGAATCACTGCAGTTGTTAAGTTAATAATACAGTTGTTAACCGAATCCGGCTTCCCCACTGATTTTGCTTGTCAGAAGGTCACAAAAGGTGATCACATGACTCTGGGACACTGCAACCGTCGTAAATATGAATCAGTTGCCAAGTGTCCGAATTTTGATCACACAACTATGGGGATGTTGCAAGGGTCATAGGTGTTGAAAAAAAATCATGTCAGGTTTTTTTCAGTGGCGTTGTAACTTTGAACAGTCACTAAATGAATCGAGGGCTACCTGTAGGCCAACATCTAATATAACAGAGATGGAAAATGATTTCTGTGGATGGAGCCAGAAACGATATGCAACTCCCAGCAATCCGATTGCACTTAGCTGTAATCGCACAGCAGGATTCATAGCAGAGAGAGAAGCCATCTGGGGAGAGCTTCCCTTAACATGCAGTATCAACAAAACACACCATAATCCATTTGTTTACTAAGCGTGGCAGCAACACACCATGTAAATCTTTCCGGCACATGCTTTCCAGAGGCCAAAACAAGAGTATAGTAATTGACGCTGAAACACCGACACAGCTCCCTGGCATTTTAACACTCTTGGCTTTTTCTCTTTTCTCTTTCGCTCGCTTCAATTGAAATGGGAATGGAAACTGGAAGTCTGATTATTAAGAAGAAAACAGTATTTTGGAAACTATCAAGTTTTCTTAACAGAGAGGAGAGGAGAGGAGATATGAGGAGAGGAGAGGAGAGGTGAGGAGAGAAAATATCAGAGTTGGAAGGGACCTTGGAGGTCTTCTAGTCCAACAACCTGCTCAAACAGAAAAATCTATACATTTCAGACAATCTCTTTTTAAAAACCTCCAGTGTTGGAGCAATCACAACTTCTGTTGTTGTTCCACAGATTAATTGTTCTAACTTATGAGCTATGGTGGGGCAGTGGTTAGAATGCAGTATTGCAGGCTAATTCTGCATCACTGCCAGGGGTTCGATCCTCACCAGCTCCAAGTTGACTCAACCTTCCATCCTTCCAAGGTCGATAAAATGAGGACTCAGGTTGTTGGGGACAATATGCTGACTCTGTAAATTGGTTAGAAAGGGCTGTAAATCACTGTGAAGCAGCATACAACCCCTAGTCCTTCTTTTCATTAAACTAGACAAGATGTGCATTTTTGGGAAGTGACATTTCTGTATAGGAGGAAGGGAAGAAATCTGTATGGAAATTGTCCCTGGCCACATCATTGCTGTTCTGTTTATCTCTCTCTGAGTCATCACTATGGAACAGAGAAAAGGGGGGGGGGGAGAGCAAGAGAATGGAAGTCACTCGGATTAATGTACATTAGTAGCTACTGACAATTCAGGGCACAAGCAGCTCTGCTCTATATAAAAGTGCAACGTATAGAAGCTGCACAAAAGCCCAAGCAGATCAATAGAGGATTTGCAGAGTTGCCAGATCATTATCAGACGTTTAGAAGCCTCCAAGGAGAAAGACAAAAAGGTCCATGCGGTGTTCTTAGGCATAAAACAGATGTGGATTGTTATTGCTTTCTTTTAGAAACATAGAAACGTAGAAAACTGACAGCAGGGGTGGGGGAAAACATATTGATCCAGGGGTGGGCTTCAAAAATTTCAACAATGGGTTCTCTGCCTGGTTGCTGGATGGGCGTGGCCTAGTCGGCCTCCTACACCACATTGAGGGGTGCTGCGTTTTCGTCTTCCCCGGGCTCTGGAGGCTTTCCTTGAGCCTCTGGGATGGCGAAAACTCCCTCCCCCAGGCTTTGGAGGTCTTCTGGGAAGCCTGTTTGTCCCCCTCCCCGAGCCTCCACACCAGTGGTGGGTTTCAAAAATTGTTCGAACCTACTCTCTGGGTGTGGCCTCCTTTGTGGGAGTGGCTTGCTGCCCATGTGACCGGATATGAAGATGCCGATGACACTAGTCAGAACCACCTTAAATTACCTCACACACAGCACTGGCATGCATAAGAATATGATGTAAACTTGTTTTTTAAAAGGCATCTTTGGTTTGCATTAAAACAATGCATTAAACAATGCATTAAAACCCCTGAAACAATTAGAAACAAATACACAGCATCCGATGATATCCCTCTCAATACATCTACATTTTACAGTCGCAATGTACAACTACATTACTTACCCCCAAATATTCTCCCAAAGAGCCACACGCAATGTTCTGATTGTACCACAAACGCAGTCGTCATCCTACCTTTCACAGAGGCACTGAGTTTTATAAATATGAGCATGATAGTGTAGAATAATCATATCCAAGGACCAGTGGTGGGCTTCAAAAAAATTTGGAACCTCTTCTGTAGGTGTGGCCTGCTTTCCGGGTCCACTGGTGGAACCTCTTCTAACCGGTGCGGTAGATTTGATGAACCGGTTCTACCGAATAGGTGCGAACTGGTAGGAACCCACCTCTGCTCCGCACAGGCCCTGCACTTACCTCTCATCCAAAATGGGCCACGTGGAGACGCCTGAGAGGGGTGGGGTGGGCAGGGCCAGCCAGGGGTGGGATTTGGAAGTTCTCTGAACCGGCCATAACTTTAGCTACAGGTTCTCCCGAACCTGGGCGAACCCATAGCAGCCCCCTTGTATTGATACAATACTGTACTGTGCAGAGGATTCTTTTTCCCTAAGTGCATGAACTTCAATTTAAAAACACTGAACTGCAGTTTGCACAATTTTGATCACTTTTCCAGCAACGTCAAATTGTTTCCCATGTTACAAATACCCTTAGGAACGTCGACTCTATTACACACCTTTAAATCATCAGTAAAAAGACAGAAGTGACTTGCAATCCTTCTGTTATATCACTTACAAGCACATTGGACAGAACAGAAACTAGGACTGAGCCTTGTGGTACAATGCTTGGGACCAGTCTCGGTAGAGACAGTGTCCCATTAACAATCACAGACTGTGATCAATACCTGAGTCAAATTCCTATTCACTGCATCAGCCTGTGGTTAGGGTCTAGGAGAGTTCGCCACGGCGAATTCTCCACAGTCAACTCATCATGGCTTATTCACTGCTGAACAACTTACACGGCCAATTAGCTGCAGGACAATTCACTGCAGGACTAGAAATAGTGGGATAGAATCATTTTTTAAAAGGATGCAAAAGGCGGGCAGAGTGAAATGTGAGTTGCGAAAATTAAAATATATTTAATTCATTTTAAATAATTAAATAGAATTGTTAAATTGTCCCACAGCAAGTTGTCCCATGATGAGTTGGCTATGGTGAGTTGGTCATTGCAAATTGTCCCATGGCGAGTTGGCCATGAGAAGTTGGTCAACAGCGAGTTCGCTGTGGCAAATTGTCCCATTCGGAAGTGGTTAAGTCCTAACCTCTACAACTTTTTAAATAAGTTCATTATGTGGGACTGCATCAAACGTTTTCCTAAAATCCAGATAGCCCTTGTCTACGACACCACCTTTATTCAAAACACGTGTGACATATTTGGAACATTCTGAAATAGGGCTTTTTTTTTTTTAATATTTCTTTCTTTCTAATATCTAGAAACCCAAAGCTTTCCCAACAGGAAAGGGAAAAGAAGAGGTCTTCTTTTGTCTTTGCCTTCTGAAATTTGAGCAAGGATGGATCAGGATTTTGGCTTAAACTGCTGAAGTGGCTAAGCGTTTTTCCATTATCCCTCTCTATCTCTGAATAACTCTTTTTGAAATTAGACTTTGGAGTCGTCACATTTTTGTTTCTGATCTTGAATAACTCTCTTTGTGCCAGAATTCATTGGTCCCTCAACAAGAATATAAATGGCAAAATAGAGTCAATGGTCATAAATAGGTCCGTGTGAGTGTGTGTGTGTGTGAGAGAGAGAGAGAGAGAGAGAGACAGACAGACACAGAGAGACAGAGACAGATGAGAGACAGAGAGAGAGAAAGAGAAAGAGAAAAACAGAGAGAGATGAGAGAGACAGAGACAGAGAGACAGAGAGATGAGAGAGACAGAGAGAGAGATGAGAGAGAGAGACAGAGAAAAAGAGACAGAGAGAGATCAAAGACACACACACACACAGACACACACACACACACACAGAGGCAGGCAGACAGAGTGATAGGCCTTGTTTACCAAAGAATGGAGACCCATAGGGAAGGCAGCTTTTTAAACTAGAAAGTTTTCCGTTCATGCTTCCAGTGAATTATTCATTCTAAAAAGGTTTTAACATTATCTCCATTCAAATGTACTTTCCCAAGATATCCATAACCCACTAATCCAATGGATACATTAATGCCATACTGTATTTTCATATAAATTAGTTTCGATTTGCTGAAGGATGAAATTTAGCCAAAATTGTTGCATAAGAGTACATTCCAATCTCACCGAGAGTTGCTTGACTACTTTTAGTTTAGAGCAGGGCCGTCAAACTCGCAGCCCGCGGATCGAATGCCTCACGCACTGGCCACGCCCACGCCCAATTTAGCGACAGGGAAAAGTCACGATAGGTCACACGACAACGCCGTGACAATGCAAGTTTGACATCCCTGGTTTAGAGGCTGCCAACAGCTTATGAAAGAGACCCCAAATTTTGCAATTTTTTCAGAATTATTTTCCAGTTCAACAAACTAGGCAACATGTCAATCCATCAATTGCTTAAATTTTAAACTGTAAATTATGGAACATTACTTAGAAACGATAAGAAGTGTTAAATCTTGCATTTAAAAACTGGTCTGATTGCCATAAGGGGTATCCTTTGTTTATCACTCTGACTGATCTCTCTGCTGGTACAAAGAAAGAAACTTTATTTTGGTTTCTGCAGATTATTTAGTACAAAACTTTTATTTTCTTTATCAGTCTACCAGTAAAAACTTAAGTCTATGCCCTTATTTTACAACCAGCGTGAAAATAGAAGCCACTAATTCCTTAGAATCTCCAGAATTACTTTACAAGGCTGACTGAACAATAATGTATATTGTTACTAAAAACACGCTGTAGGAATCAATATTTTCATAAATGTACATTACGGCATAATTATTATGGATGAAGAATAGCGTTTTATAATAACGACAGAGAACCCTTACCTCAAATTTCTTCTTGTAGGGTTGCAATCACGTAGCGTGGACATCTCTGAGTATTTTTTTTTTATTTATAATTGGGCTTTTTATGTTCAATTCAGCTCTAATCAACAGTTCAGCGTTCAACTGAAGAGCACAAGCAATAGCAATAGCAATAGCAGTAGACTTATATACCGCTTCATAGGCCTTTCAGGCCTCTCTAAGCGGTTTACAGAGAGTCAGCATATTGCCCATTCAGCATATTGCTTCCATTCCCAATTTCATTTAAAATGATTTATATATTGATCACTTAACCAGGGAAGATGAATTGAGAGCTGGCAAGTATATGGACATAATCTGACTTCCAGCCCAGCGTAACTTGATGCTCAGAAGAAAAAAAAATTCCTGAGCTAAGAATGACTTATGGGCCTGAACAGTCGCATATGATCTGGTCATTTGAGACAATTGTGATGATAAGAAGATTTATGAAGTTCAACATGAGCTGACAGAAAGTATTAGTGTTTAAATCTTGGCCTGTGCTTCAGGGGTTGGTAGCCCTACAGTATTCCAAGAAGATCACTCAGGGAGACAGCAACAAACGTTGAGTGTCAAATCAGTGGTGGGATTCACTTACCTTTTCTACCGGTTCACAAATGTGAAGGTCGCGCATTACATCGGGGCGGGTGGGCAAAGCCATCGACAGCCATCGCTACCGGCTCTCTCGAACCGGGAAGAACCGGCTCAATACCACCTCTGGTGTCAATCCAAAGCAAAGTTTCCCAGCTGTGGCAACTTTAAGACGTGTGGATTTCAATTCCCAGAATTCCCCAGCCAAAATGGGGAATTCTGGGAGTTGAAGTCCACATATCTTAAAGTTACCACGGTTGGGGAAACCCTACTCTCAGGACAGAAACTGATGTAAAAAAAATAATGAAGTTTCTGTGGCTATAAGATATAGATCTTATAGCCACAGAAACTTCATTATTTTATTTTTTTTAAAAATACAATTAGAGATGCTCGTTTTATTAAGTTTACCTTTTAAATATATGCAAAGGGTGCTCATGAAGAAGACCATTGTCCACAGTCTAACATTATCTATCTGCAGTATTGATTTGGATAAGAGGGTGTAGAATTTAACCCCACTTTCTATCATGTGTGTAAGTGACTAAGTAACCTTAGATCTTTTGCAGTTCGCAGGGCCTTATCTCACTTCTCAGATAAAGATAAAGCCAGGAAATTTACATCTTTTTTCTGATGCCTTGAATTAGTAACAGGATAAGCAAAATATTTATGAATTCCTTGATGTAAGCCATTTTTGTTTCCCACTGGCCCAAGCTGTTTGGAAGGGCAATACATGAGTGCTATCCTCTATTGTCCCCTCTATGCAAGAACATACCAGGAATTATTATTTCCACTTTTTATTAAACATCCTGGCCATTCTAATTTGTTTTATCTTAAAATGTTACTATCAGATCAATCTGTCTCTATCTCTAGCCAAGTACTGCTCAACTGTCTGTACAGTACTTGATGCCATAGAATTTGTTCTAACCCCTCTTAAATGTTTTCTACTTGCATTTTTACATGTTTTCAAACTGCTAGGTTGGCAGAAGCTGGGACAAGTAAAGGGATCTCACTGTTACGTGGTGCTAGGGATTCGAACTGCCGAACTGCCGACCTTTCTGATCTACAAGCTCAGTGTCTTAGCCACTGAGCCACAACGTGTGTTTGTGTGTGTGTGTGTGTGTGTGTGTGTGTGTGTGTGTGTGTGTGTGTGTACATGACTGAATAAAGATTTGATGATGATGAGTCAAAATAACTTCCATTTTACTCTTTTCGTTTTGTTCCAATGGATAAGTAAGAATAATCAGGAAAGGCCAGAAACCAAAAACAATTTTAAAAAAATGTTCAGTAACAAATAAGAACAGGCAGAATTAGCAATAATCCAAGCAAAGCATTATTGAAGAGTGGCTATCAGGAACAACCATGTGGAAGAAGCATTAATAAAAAATATGCATGCAGAAATAATCTTTTAAACAGCTAAAAGGAGAAAACCATGAGCACGGAAATATCAAGTAAGCATCAATTTAAAGACAAATTAAAATGACCAGAGTTAAAAGCATTAGTAAAACAAGTCTCTTATTATGCCTTTGATGTTACTTCTTCTAGAACATCCGTCTATTTAAACTTGTTTATTAGCTTAGAGGAATTGTTAAATTCTCTTTTTTATCAAAGAGAAAACAATTTGTCTTAAAAATTAAAGAGAAAAATATATATATTCCTCTGAATCCCAAATAAGATTAGAGAAGTTTGTTTCATTCATATTAAATGTGAATTTATGTAATGATTAAATGTGAATTTATGTAATGACATACTTCTGAAGCCATACATTAACTGAAATTTAGTTACTATTTTAAATCTGTATTTCTTTACATGTAACTGTGCAGTTGTAAAATTTAGGGAAAGGTCTGTAAACAATGCATTATTTTTAAAAAAATAATGAAGTTTCTGTGGCTATAAGATAGAGCATCAGTTTCTGTCCTGAGAGGGACGCTTTATAGTAGGGTTTCCCCAACCGTGGTAACTTTAAGATGTGTGGACTTCAACTCCCATAATTCCCCATTTTGGCTGGGGAATTCTGGGAATGGAAATCCACACGTCTTAAAGTTGCCACAACTGGGAAACTTTGCTTTGGATTCACACTGAAATTTAGTTACTATTTTAAATCTGTATTTCTTTACATGTTACTGTGCAGTTGTAAAATTTAGGGAAAGGTTTGTAAACAATGCATTGTCACAAAAAATGAAACATTAACTTAATGTTAGGGTGAATGGTTTGTCCTGCTTGGGTGGTGGGGTTGGACTAGATAATCTACAAGGCAGGGGTGGGTTCTAGCCGGTGTTGTCGGTTCGCTTGTGCACACACTTTGCGCACACTGGATGTGTGCTGTGCACACATGCAGAGTTCAATGGAAATTGTTCGGCACATGCACCGAACTCCCCAAAAAGATGGTGGCGGCGACAACGGCGACTGGGGAACCGGTTCGGGGGCGTGGCCAGCCTGGGTAACTGCCGGTTCTGCGACCCAGGCCAGCATACCACTACCGGTTAGGCCAAATCTGGCCAACCAGTAGGAAACCCCCCCCCCCCTCTGCTATAAGGTCCCTTCCAGCTCTGGTATTCTGTAATGTTAGGATGAATGGTTTGTCAAATTACATTCCTTGGCTAATAAGAAGATATCAAGGAAAGGGCATTATTTGGCATTTCAGTTTCAATCAGAAGAGGCAGGTTTAGCCGATTTGAGATTTAATTTCAGGTAATGCCACATCTCATGAAGTTAATCCAGCTTAGAAATTTAGTTTTAGATAACCACAACCAACGTGTATGTATTTATCTGATTTTATGCGTGCTGGAAGAGCAAGTGATTCAGAAATAAACATTCCAATACTGAAAAGAAATCCTGTTTTTAGGTCACAACTAATTCTGTTCTGAAACCATGAACAAAATATTAGGCAGCAAATATCTGCAACACAGTTTCTCCAGATACATATATAACCTTTACAAAGGTCACCGAAAGCAAGTGGAGATATGGATGGTTGGTATTCTATTTTCTTCTCACGGATTTCATTACCTCATGGCTTGATCACATAATTCTGGTTGCCATCCCTTTATTCGCCTTTTTCCTTCAGCTCAAAAACCCAAACCTAGAAAAATGCAAAAGAAATTTGGACCTGAGTTGTCCATCAACTCAGTTACAAATCTTATTTTTTGTTGACTTAAAATTTTCCTCCGGTGGCTTCAAAGCAGTGGTAGGATTCAGCCAGTTCGCACCTAATCGGGAGAACCAGTTGTAAACTTTTTAAGCAGTTCGCAAAACCGGTTGTTGGAAGAAATCTCATTTTGTTTTTTTCTCACTTTATGGTGGCTAATCCTGTAAGGAAGGCAGGAAGGAAACATTCTGGTGTTGTTTCTAGCCTCATCATTATTGCCCTACTTACAGAAACTGCCTCTCTTGTTAACCCTTATTACATTGTAACAGCTAAGGCGAAGCGCCCATCGACATGAGTGACATTGAGTTGGCCAAGTTGATGGTCACATGACCACTGAGCCACCTACCCAACTGGTCTTTAGGGCAGAGAACCGTTTGTTAAATTATTTGAATCCCACTTCAAAACTTCTAAAACACTGCTTATTCTGCCTCAGATATATTCCTAAAAGCTCCCAGCAACTGATCCAGCCTTAATTTTGAAGATTTATTTATGGATTAATTTGATCAAAATATAAAACATCTGTCTTCAATTATCCACCTACAGGTCACATATATATGCTCATTTGGCTAATTTTGTGAGTCATTTTGTGAGTCCCAGGCCTCTGTGAAACATAATTGTAACCCTGGTGACTCTTTAAGACTGCTGATATCAGATTTGATGGAATCTTTTTTTTAAATGTCAATAATAATAATAATAATAATAAGGCATACTGTGGTTACATGGGCTGTATTAAAATAAACATTGGATGATGCTTATATTCATCAAGTTGTTTTTGATTCCTAGCGACCAACAAATCTATTTCTAGATAAGTGTGTTTCTTTATTGCAACTGTAAACAATGAAAAATCTCCTTTCACTGTGCAAGCTACAAAATAATTGCGTTATAATTATTTGCGGTAAAGCTCACTTAGTTTGATATATGAACCGCTGTTTCAATCAACTAACCTGGTTCTACTTCTGTTATTTATTGCTACATATTATTAATACTTGGCATATAAATATATCATTCAAAGCTACATTTATATGACTTGTAAAATTATATTGGTGATTTATTCGATGATTTTGATCCGTCCCTATTTCTTATAAAGGCTGATTTCTAAACAGCTTTTCTAATGTCATAATTTTCACTTCTTCATTTTTACTTATCTATGATGGAAAAAGATGTTGAACATTAAAAAAATGGAAGGAAAATGCTGTTTACTCTTTCATCTAGATGAATCACTCCTATTTCCTTTTTGGCCCCTAGAGAGAAAATTAAAAAGAAAAATGGTTCATTTTTCACTTAGTAAAAGGAGATGCAACCCCCCCCCCAAATAATAAATGCGTCAACATGGATGAATCGTATCTTTTACTAATAACGAGTCCTACAGATCATAGCAAATTCTATCCAACAGGGAAATTAAGGATGTTCTCGTAGTAATGAAATTCTTCATACCCTTCTGAAGTGGCAGAAAAAAATCAGCTGCATGACAATCCCACTATCAGTCTTTAGCCTGTCTTTTTTTTTTCAGTCTCACATTCAAATGTGAGAGAGGCTAATCTGAGGGCCACTAAAGGCTAGCTCATGGGTCGGCAAACTTAAACACTCAAAGAGCCATTTGGACCCGTTTCCCACAGAAAAGAAAACACCGGGAGCCACAAAGGTCCTAACCGGAAGCCCCCTGTTCAATTCTGGAGCTGACCGGAAGTTCAGTTCCCCCACCATAAAGTCTCCTCCTAGCGCGGCGTACTTTTTCCTCTACCTGTCATAACCGAAAGCCCTATCAATTGTGGAGACAACTGGAAAACCCTCCCCTTGCCATAGGGTCTTCTCCTGGCACACTGTGCTTCCCCCCCCCCCCCCCCACCACCGGAAGCTCCTCTCAAAATTGTGGCGCCGACTGATGACAGAGCCACAGCAGAGGGAGGAAAGAGCCACATGCGGCTCCAGAGCCGCAGTTTGTTGACCCCTGGGCTAGTTCACTATCCCAAGGGCTACAAAACTGAAGCCTTTGCACACTTTGATCAAAGAGTTAATAGCAATTGCAATAGAACTTAGACTTATATACCACTTCACAGTGCTTTACAGCCCTCTCTGAGTGGGTTATAGAGTCAGCCAGAGGTGGGTTGCTTCCGGTTCGGCCCTGATTGGGCAAAACGGTTGCAGCAGTGGTGGGAGGCTCCACCTTCCTGTTGTCCCCAATTTGGGCTTGAGCCTTGTGCTGAAGCCAATGATGGACGCCAGACACAAGGTGCAGGTTTTCTGATTACTTTTTATTGGAGTACTCCAAGGAAAAGGGTTCCTGGTCAAAAGGCCAAGAACCAAGAACAAAGGATTAAGAAAGCTTTATACATTTTCACTGAAGAAGGCGGGACAAGGTGAGATAACAAGAAATATCTAATAAAATTTTTAGTAATAATTCTACAATTTGTTCTATGGGTCTCTAGCTGTCTCTAGTCCTATGCATTGACTAATGAATGCCCCAGGAGTTATCTAATACACATTTCATTTGCTGCAGGCCATCCCTAACTTTCAGCTGAGGTCTGCAAGTTGTCTAACTACCCATAATTGCTACAAGCTTTAAACATGTATATTTCCTGTTGATAAGGATTCTTTGTTCTTTCCAGACAGACCTCCACAATTATAGTTGTCCTGATTTACTTTCAAGTGTGTGTCATGACCTTGCTTTAGCATCTAGCCCATCACCGTCCGGACACTTCTGTGCATGCAAGCGCACCCGAACCGGTAGAAAAAAATTGGCAACCCACCACTGAAGTCAGCATATGGCCCCCAACAATCTGGGTCTTCATTTTACCTGACCTTGGAAGGATGGGAGGCCGAGTCAACCTGGAGCCAGTGAGACTTGAACTGCCAAATTCCAGTTCCCAAACATAAGAGGCACCTTGCTTGCAAGCTCAGTTGGTTTCAGCTTGGATTGATACAGCTGCCATCTTTACTGTTTGGATACTCCACCTCCCTAGGCAGACACTGCTGAGCATTAGGCTATCATTCTCTCCCACGATCCCCGGGATATGTCTGAGAATAAGTAGGAGCCTTTTGGGAAAACAAAAATGGCAGTCAGGAGTTTGGAATAATATAGAAGAATGTGATTTTCCAGTGAGACTGATCTATCAGGGCATCCTGGTCTACTCAACTGTGGGATGGAGCATACTGTGTCTGCTTAATCTTAACATTTAAAAACAACACTTAATCTCTCCCCTGGTCTAGCCAACAAAGCAAGGAGAGCCCGTGGCTTAGAGATTAATACATCTATCTAATATACAAGTAGCCGGGGTTTGAATCTCGAAAAGGGTATGGCTAGCTGATAAGAGTTTGAAATAGATCTGACTGACTTCCTGGGCGGGACTTACTGATGGTAGCAGCTAAACACAGCTGCTCCCGTATTACCAGTGGCGTTATCTGTTAAGATGATCATCTATCAAGGAGTGGTAGAGGGGGAGGGGAAGTAGGGTAGAGGGGAATGATGGAGGGAAGATGGAAAGTTGGAGGGGGGCGAAAGAAAGGGTGTATGGAGGGTCGAAGAGGTACATTGGGTTTCTATTTTGGGGGGTATTGTCGACAAGAGGAATGGCTGTGTTTAATGTTTAATGCTATATGGCCCTGGTTATGCACAGTATATATGTGACTGTACGAAAATGAAATGGAAAATAAAAACACATTTACAGAAGATGATCATCTATCAGACATCTGACAGACACCTTCCTCTTCGGGAAAAGAAGGGAAAGGAGAGAAGTTTTGTCAAGCAAATGCCTTTCTGATCTTTGCAGCTTCTGTGTCTGTGAAGAGAAGGGGGGCCAGCTGAAGGCAGAACTGCTCCGCGCTGGAAATCTCCGGCTGCCTTGCAGCCCCAAGTAAGCTTCCCTCCCACTCAGTTCAAAGATTGAATTACCTGATTTCAAAACGAGCAGGATTCGTATGCGAGAGCATTAATTGTTTATTTAAATCTAGCTTCTATGCTACAAGATCCTCTTCCGTTATTTTATCTATTTAAAGAGGTGTCTAAAATGGCAACGAGCCAGTTGAATTGCTGACTAACATTGTTTATCGGGAAAATATAAATTCAACAGAAGAATGGGATGCTATCTCAAAATGCATGCTGCTCCACCAAAGACCCGCTGGTTCTAATCAGGTCAGTTTATACCATTTCTTAAAAACGAAACAAAGCACCCTCCATCCCCTTCCTTCTTCCCTCTTTTCAAGAACTTCAGGTGACGTGAAGAAGTTGAGCGCCCTCAACTGCTTCAAACTCTTCAAAACTTTTAATTATTATTTTTTTAATTCCTCTCCTGCATTTGTGTTCCAGGAATTATTCAAAGAAGGAGAAGAAAGAAATGCTAATGTAATGCAATTTAGGGAAAGAAATCTTTGAGGAGGTAGAAGAGGGGTATTTTATCTAGGCCCTCTACTATTTTTTATTGAATGGGAATACCTTCCCCTGCAGCCCCTTCCCAAATGCAGGCATAGGTCTCCATTGTCTCCATCAAATTAGGCTGTAAAATATCTACAAGCTTTATACTTGGAGACACATATATTCATTTGCAATACAATCAGCAACCAACTGATTTTTGTTATTTCTTATTTTTTGCTAATAGCAATGCCTTAATTTTCCAAATAACAAGATCTTTGGAACATATTATAATTATAGGCAATCAACACCCTCTTAACATAATCTTTCATTTAGGCAGCTCCCCACGGAGAGTTCTCATCTTCTGCATTTGTTTTCTGACCTACTTCCCACATTTTTAATGGTCTTTTTATTTTTCTTCATTAAGTCCATATAACTACATCAAAAATTGACAATAGAAGCTTTTGAAATACAGACACACACTATATCATTTGTGGCTTTCCTACAAAATAATAATCTAGGGAGATCTTTTTTTTTCCCCTGGCAGAAGTCTATTTAGAACAGGAATACGGGTAGTCATCGACTTATAACAGCTAATTTAGTGACCATTCAAAGCAGTGGTGGGTTGCAGGTGGTATCCCCTGGTACTGGCGTACCAGAGCCTGCCCGGAGTACCGGATACTTTTCCAGTACGGTGCTCCGGAGGGCCCACTCACCCACCTGAGCTTCTTACCTGTCTTTTAAGTCTTCGGCGCTTCCGCGCACAGTGCATACAGCGCCTGCGCGATGCTCCGCTAAGCAGCTGGAGTGTCACGGAGCTTCGCAGAGGCATTAAGATGCATGCATGCGCTGTACACATCCATGTGGATGCCGCTGTGATGTGTGGATCCGGACCCACCACTGGTTCAAAGTTACAACAGCACTGGAAAAAAAGCAGCTTATAACTGTTTTTCACACTTACAACCTTTGGTAGCATCCCCATGATCACGTGGTCAAAATTCAGATGCTTGGCAACTGACTCATATTTATGACCGTCACTGTGTCCCAAGGTCATCTGATCCCCTTTTGTGAGTTCTCGACAAGCAAAGTCAACGGGGAAGCCAGATTCACTTAACATGTTGCCAACTTATCAACTGTCGTGATTCGCTTAGCAACCGTGGCGAGAAAGGTCGTAAAATGGGGCAAAATTCACTTAACAAATGTCTCACTTAAAAACAGAGACGTTAGGCTCAATTCTGGTTATAAGTCATGGACTGCCTGTACTGGTAATGCTGCTGGAGCTGAGAGGACTTTATTATATAAGGCGATCTCAGTGGCTCTCAACTCCAGACCAATTCTGGGTGGCTTATTATGTAAAAAACGAATACAAATACAGTAAGATAAATAATGCATTAAGGTAAATTAAAATACAGTAAGGAAAGGGCTGCGGTAGCTCAGTGGCTAAGACGCTGAGCTTGTCGATCAGAAGGTCGGTAATTCAGCGGTTCGAATCCCTAGCGCCGCGTAACAGGGTGAGCTCCCGTTACTTGTCCCAGCTTCTGCCAACTTTGCCAACTTCTGCCAGTTTGAAAGCAGGTAAAAATTTCAAGTAGACAAATAGGGACCACTTTGGTGGGAAGGTAGCAGTGCTGCATGAGCCTTTGGTATTTAGTCATGCCAGCCACATGACCACGGAGATGTCTTCAGACAGTGCTGGCTCTTGGGCTTTGAAACAGAGATGAGCACCGCCCCCTAGAGTTGGGAATAACTAGCACATATGTGCAAGGGGAACCTTTACCTTAAGGGAAATGAAATGACAAATCCAGACAACTAACATTAAAACATGGGCAACATATGACCAACACCTGAAATAATAAGAGGTTCCATTCAGCCTGTCCTAAGGCCTTGGAGAAGATCTGGAGATCTACTTTACACTCCTGAGTGATCCAGGCTTTCACCTTCATTTCCCTCTTCTGTATGAAATCCTCTCCAGGGAATTCCTAACAATGGTCACTCAGAGCCCTGTCCCTAGTTGATGGGCATGTAATGCATGCAAATTATTTTTAAAAAGGAATAAGGTTTTAATCTGTGGATTGCACTCACCAGCCTGAAGCCGAAGTTCATCTACTCTTAATATTCCCATACGGATATTCTCTCGCCAGTCAGCAATTAATTGAGCAAGAAGATGCCTTGTGTTTCCTGAATTTCATAGTCAATTCATCCTGGGTGATAAGCAGAGGTGGGTTTCTACCGGTTTGGACCAGTTTGGCAGAGTAGGTAGTAACACTGCCACCCATGCACCCGAACAGGTTCTATTGTCGGTGGCGCCACCTTGATTTTTACTTCTGCGCATGGGCAGAACCATCTCCATTGCAGAAATGTACTCCCCCCCCTTTTCTAACATTCTGCACATGCACAGAACTTTTTTGGTGTAAATGCGCATGCGCGCCGCGGAGCAAAAATATTTTTGCATTGAACCGGCAGTAATGCTGGTAGCAACTCACCCTGGTGATAAGAGTTATTCTCAGCCCAGACCCCAATATGAATCAGAAAAAAATAAACAACTTGCAGCCTTTTCACAGATATAAACAAATTCATTATCCGTCCTCCATCTTTGGTATTACAGAAATCTCTTCAGTCCCTTATTTAATCCCTTTTTAATGACCAAATCCATTATTCATCACTTCACATTTTTCTATTTTCAATAAAAAGCCCATAAAAGTTTCAGAATAACAGAACAGAACAGAATAGAATAGCTCCGATTTAATTGATTTCTAGTTTAGTGATCGTTCAAAGTTACAACAGCACTGAAAAAAGTGACATGTGACTATGTTTCAGAGTTACAACCTTTGCAATATCCCATGTGATCCCCTTTTGCAACCTTCTGACAAGCAAAGTCAATGGAGAAGCCAGATTTGCGTAACAACCATGACACTGACAACTGCAGTAATTCGCTTAACAAAGGTGGCAAGAAAGGTGGTGAACTAGAGGAAAGGAGAAGACAACGTCGCAATGATACAACGTGCGGTCTTGACACTCCGAGACCGCCGTTTGATACTTTTGCCACTGGATGGTCCATTTGGACCTAAACCGTCCCACAGAGACTGTGATCAGGAAGACAAAGCCTTGCTGGTCTCAGGGACATTGCAAAGTCCCTGATTGACCCAAGGGAAGCCTTCAAGCCAGCGGTAAACAGGCAGCCCCTGGCTGATGAAGTTGGGACGGCTCCGGAAGGAAGGAAAGGTTGTGAAATAGGGCAAAATTCATTTAACAAATATTTCACTTATCAACAGAAATTTTGGGCTCAATTGTGGTCGTCAGTCGAGGGCTACCTGCATAAGGATCTCGGTTTCATTTTGAAACTTTGCAGGGTTCAGGTTTGCTATGCATAGATATGTTGTAAATATTTGGATTTCTTTCGGATGGTCTGTTTGAAAAAGAAAGACAAACTGTGTGCATTTTTGTGTATATTCACGATTCCTAAATCTCCAGTCCCCTTAATATAATTCTCTTTCTACTTCTGTGCATTGGAGGTAGCATTTTTATTTTTTAAAAATCAATCTATTACTGTACAACAACCCATCGTGATGCTTCACATTTGTAATCGTTTTTATGGCTGAATGATCACACAGTGAATTTCCTGAAAAATTGATTTTGACACAATGTGATTTCAGGAATGAGATGCTCACTCTTCAAAACATGATCTAAATTATATGGGTATGACGGATTACTAGCAAACACAAAATTATGGATTGATACAAGCATTAGCCAAAAGAAATAATGGGAGATAGGACAGGAATCAAATCAGACTAATATAAATCAGAAAGGACAACTCTTGCTCAAACTATTATTTGGTTGTAACAGAGGTAGGTTGCTGCCGGTTCGGCCCGGATCGGCTGAACTGATAGTAGCGGTGGTGGGAGGCTCAGGATACCTGCCTGGATGCTTCTGCGCATGTGCAGCAGCATCACACACACCCAGGAGTGAGCACTGGAGCACGCCCAAACCAGTAGTAAAAGAATTAGCAACCCACCTCTGGGTTGTAGACTATGGAAAGGAAGATTCAAAATCCTCTCCTCCATCTTTGGGGTTCCCTATTTTTAAACTTACCAGTTTGGTGTAGTGGTAAAGGGTTCACCGACAAATGCGCGCTCGACAAAAGTGCGCCAACGAAACCGCGGCAAGAAAACAACAAGGTTAAAATCATGCTGACGAATGCACGCAGAAGCGCACCGACAACAGCACACCGACAAAAGTGCGCCTTCAACAAACAACTAATAACAACCTAATAACCCTAATCCTAACCCTAATCCTAACCCTAACCCTAACCCTAAACCTAACGCTAACGCTAACCCTAACCCTAACCCTAACCCTAACCCTAACCCTAACCCTAACCCTAACCCTAACCCTAACCCTGAATCTAACCCTTACCTTAACTTAAATCGCGCTTTTGTGGGCACAGTTTTGCCGGCGCATTGTTGTGGGTGCGTTTATGACATCGTGGTTCTCTCGCCGCGGTTTCGTCGGAGCGCTATTGTCGTGCACGCATTTGTGGGGTCACGGTGGTAAAGGCATTAGGCTGGAAATTGGAAGAATCTGAGTTCTACCGTAGTCCTATCTTAGGCACAAAGCTAACTGGTGATTAGTCACTTTTTTTCAGCCCCAGGAAGACGGCAATGGCAAACCATTTCTGAAAAAACTTGCTAAAAACCTGCAGGGACTTGTTCAGGCACCCTCTGAGAAGTGCACACGACTGAACAGAAGAAGAATAAATAAATTTCAAGTGGACTTTGACTTTGCTGTTCTCAGTTGTGAAGTCGTGTCCGACCCATCGCGACCCCATGGACAACGTTCCTCCAGGCCTTCCTGTCCTCTAAACTCAGGTCTACTGCTTCGGTGACTCCATCTAGCCACCTCATTCTCTGTCGTCCCCTTCTTCTTTTGCCCTCAATCATTCCCAGCGTTAGACTCCTCTCCAGTGAATCCTTCCTTGTCATTAGGTGGCCAAAGTATTTGAGGACTTTGACTAGTCAGCTATTTGATTAAATAATGTCTTCAAAGAAAAAACTGTTCCCAAACAGGATAGTTAGCCAACCAATATCGAATTCACTGCTCAGAAAAATTTATCTATAGCTTTTTATCTGTTTATCTATAGCTGGACAGCCGTTTAAATAGGAGCCAACGATGTGCAGCAGCTGCCAAAAAGGCCAATACAATCCTAGGATACAGTGATAGAGGGATAGCACCACAATCACTTGAAGTACGTTTCCAAACCTTAGTAAGTCCACACCTGGAATACTGCATCCAATTTTGGACATCATAAAAAAAGTTGAGACATTAGAAAAAGTACAAAGAAGAACAGCAAATATGATTGGGGCCCAGAGACGAAAACATACTGTGTTTTCCCAAAAATACGACCTGTCCTGAAACTAAGGCCTTGCCACATTTTTCACATGGGAAAAATATAAGCCCCCCTGAAAATAAGCCCCTTGGACAACCCCCCCCCCTTCGGCCAGGCAGAGCACCACTGATCTGGCAGTATCCTGAAGGCACCAAGCCGTGGAGCCGGGGAGAGGAGCTCACGTTACTTGGCGCCTTCGGGATACTGCTAGGTTGGGGTGTGGCATTCTGCCTTGCCGGAGGGGGGAGAAGCAGGCAGCAGCACAGCCTCAGGGGTGAAGCAGTCATGAGGTCATCACGCTCACGATCAGCCGCCCAGCAAACCCCCTCTCCAGCCGGGCAGAGCACCATTCACTGACCTAGGGGGTATCCCTAAGGTGCCAAGCCACGTGGTGCTCTGCCCACCCCCCAGCTTCCGCAGCTTGGCACATTCGGGATACCCCCTAGGTCAGTGCATGGGGCTCTGCCTGGCTGGAGGGTGGTTGCGCGAGCGCCTGTTCCGCCCCTAGCTCGCATGCCTCCCAGCCTCACCATGCAGGGCCAGGGCACTGCTGCCGCTGGCACCGCCACGCTCCGAGCATAACCTCTTCCCCAGCTTCCAAACTCCGGAACTCGGCTTCCGATTCTGCGAGTGCACTCCTAGAGCGGCCGCTGCTGGGAGAATTGCTTCACCCCTGAGGCTGTGCCTGGCTCTTCGGGAGCCCACTCACAAGGGAGCAGCCGCCCAGCAACCCCAAAACAATAAGCCCTCCCCTGATAATAAGGCCCAAGCCATATTTTGTGGGGAAACACGTATGATGAACCTTTGCAGGAATTGGGTATGGCTAGTTTAGTGAAAAGAAGGGTCAAGGGAGACATGATAGCAGTTTTCCAATATTTGAAGGGTTGCCACAAAGAAGAGGAAATCAACTTATTGTCCAAAGCACCAGGACAAGAAACAACCGATGGAAATAAATCAAAGAGAGATCCAACCTAGAACTGAGGAATTTCTTGACAGAAGACCAATCGATCAGTGGAACAGCTTGCCGTCAGAAGTTACAGGTGCTCCAACATGGGAAGCTTTAAGAAGAGATTGGACAGCCACCTGTCTGAAATGGTGTAGGATCTTCTGATTGAGCAGGAGTTGGATTAGAAGACCTCCAAGGTCCCTTCCAACTTTGATGATCTATATTCTATTCTTTTCAAATATGCACAGAAGGAATGGCTTTGTTTCCCCACATTGTGGCTAGAAGTAGAGGTACAACATGCCTGAAAACACAAAGCAGCTATTTTAAACAGCAACTCTAAGTCTCCTCTGTTGTAACTCTTAGTAGTACAAAACATGTGTGCACAAATATTGCTGCAGATCCTCAATGAAACAATGGTGACACTAAGCTTGATTTATTCCTTCTAATGCAGAGTATCAAGGGAGGTGACCTCAATTTACTAATGCAAATATAATTCACAAACATATTTGGATAATCTAAAATAAAGTTGGAAGTTTGGGACTCAGTCTGTTCTGGGAATCCAACTATTGACTTTACAAGTTGTATGAGGCACCCTATCATGATAAATTATATGCGGGCCAGTCCTTTGCTGTTTCCAGGGTGGCCTCATGGGTCAGATTCGGCCCCTGGACTTTGAGTTTGACACTCCTGTCCTAAGGTAGCGTATTTTTCAGAGTACAAGACACACTTTCCCCCCCCCCTAAAAGTGGGTGAATGTAGCCCCACCCACCCACCGTCCCCCACCCTTTGGCCTCTGCCTCCCAGCAATTTACCTCTTTGCAGCAAATGGGGAGGCTTCAATATAGCAATCCCTGCAGCCTGAAACAGTGAAACTTGCTGTTTGCTCAGGAGGCAAATTGTAGGGAGGCAGAGACAGATTTTTTTTTCTTGTGCTAATCAAGCTGTTTGCTGCAAAGAGATAAGTCAACAACTATAAATTCCTATAGAATGTTCAACTTATTAGACTTATTTTTTAAACACTGTTTTATTATTCTAGACAACTTAACAAAATAAAGAAGCTTTTTAAAATAAATGCTTGATCTGAAGGGGCCCAGTGCTATTGTTTTAAAAAGTGCTATTCTTTTAAATAGCAGAGAATAACTATACTTCCAGGAAGCACATCAATTTTAACAATGAATGTACTAGTCTGAAATATAATACTACCAACAGTGTATATTGTCTATGCTGTTGGTTGCAAGGAGGCAAATTGCTGGGTGGCAGAGGCAGATATTTTTCCCTTGTTTTCCTCCCCAAAAGCAAGGTGCGTCTTATACTTCGGAGCGTCTTATACTCCAAAAAATTCGGTATGTTGTTGCTGTGTGGGAATCATTGACTAAAGAATAGCACAGTCCCTGCTTTCTTTCAACTAATCCTTTTGCTCTATCAGCTTTCAACAGCAAATGGCGTTCCAATGGAAATTGCGATAATGCTGTCCTCTGGCGAGAACAACTCTGCCTAATGTACGCAGCCACAGAAACACAATAAATTTGAATTTTCCTGCCTCTGGAAATTCCGCGAAATGCGAGATCAAGAGGAGGCCCACTAAGTGCGCAAAGCGTTTCAGGATGTTATAGATTTCTTGCAATGGCAAACGAAGAAATGCCTTGTGTTTTAATGATAAAGAAATGCAGAACTAAAAAGAGAAGGAAACATTAGTGTCCTTTTCATGGGTGCCAAGGCTCAAATAATGACGCTTGCCATTAAAAAGAGGTTGTGTTGCACAGTGAATACAAAAAAGGTTGTGTTGCACAGTGAATACAAAAAAGGTTGTGTTGCACAGTGAATAAACCAATACTTTTCCTTTGATCAGGAGCTGTGCTGCGTGGCTAACTGTGTCATTTGTGTTTTATTGGGTTGGGCCAGGAAGAGGTTACTGAAGCATAAAGCCATTGTAATAAATTGTCAGCATGGTGCACTTGTTCATGGTGAGCATAATAGCAACCCTGCTGAATCAAACTTGGCTCATTGTGGTCCAACATCTTCTCCGAAGGACCCACTAGATTAGGGGTATCAAACTCAAGGCTCTAGCGCCCGATCCGTCCAATGGGGTGCTTAGATCTGGCCGGTGGGGCCGCCCTGGAAACAACAAAGGACCGCCCCACTGTTTCCAGGACACTTCCAACACGGAGCTCTGTTTTTGCTGACAGGGGGCTGCAAGAGGCCATCGTGGCCAAAAACAGCGCCCCCGCATAGCCCGCTCGAGCTCTATTTTTGTTGGCAGAACGCTTGGGCCACCACAGGTGCCCTAGGCACAAGTGACATCAAGCTGGTTATGGCCACCCTGGCCACGCCTACCTTGGCCCCAGAGGTCAAACACAACCCTGATGCGGCCCACTATGAAATCAAGTTTGAATCCTCTAAGATACTAAGGAGAAGTCAATGATTCAAGTGTGCAGAATACAAATGAACACATGGAAAATAAAATTATTTTTAACTTATAGAGGTATGTGAAGAGATAAGCAGATGCTGACAGGACCTTGGTACATCAGTCTGGAAGGTACTTATTACATTGGCATTGCTTTGAACCTTGTAGTTACTAATATAATGGCTTCTTTCTCTTTGCAATTCCTACTCAATGGTTAAGGACGCGGTGGCTCAGTGGCTAAGACGCTGAGCTTGTCGATCAGAAAGATTGGCAGTTCGGCGGTTCGAATCCCTAGCGCCGCGTAACAGAGTGAGCCCCTGTTACTTGTCCCAGCTTCTCCCAACCTAGCAGTTCGAAAGCATGTAAAAAATGCAAGTAGAAAAATAGGAACCACCTTTGGTGGGAAGGTAATAGTGTTGAATGCGCCTTCAGTATTTAGTCATGCCAGCCACATGACCAGGGAGACGTCTTCAGACAGCGCTGGCTCTTTGGCTTTGAAACGGAGATGAGCACTGCCCCCTAAAGTCGGGAACGACGAGCACATATATGCAAGGGGAACCTTTACCTTTATCTATTTTCAACGTGTCCAAATAAACCAGCTGTTAATATTTAACTTTGGGTTTTGTACAGGTATTCCTTGACTCATAACGACAATTGAGGCCAAAATATCCCTTGCTAAGGGAGACAGTTGTTCAGTGAGTTTTGGCCCATTCTTGCCACTGTTGTTAAATGAATCACTGCTGTTGTTAAGTTTGTAATTTGGTTGTTAGGTGATTCTGGTTCCCCGTTGCCTTTGCTTGTTGGAAGTTTGCAAAAGGGAATCACATGACTCCAGGACATTGCAACCGTCGTAAATATGAATTAGTTGCCAAGCATATTAATTTTGATCACGTGACCATGGGGATGCTGCAAAGGTCATAACTGTAAAAAAACGATTCTGTGGCGTTGTAAATGGTCCTACTACCTGAATTTGAAATGTAGACTTTGTTTAATTTTTTTTTTTTTAAATTTCCCTGCTGAAAAGTCTTACACATCAAATACTACGTGGACTTTTGAGGCAATGCTAAATAACACTTCGCAATTCAATGCCTTATCACTTTTAAGAAAAAAAAAAAACTTCACACATTGAAAATCATCTCTAATTAGATACTAATTAGCCACATCAATGAATGAATTGATGCACTGTTGATTAGCTAATTAATCCCATCAATTAGTTACTAATTAGAAAGCCAGTATAATGTAGTGGTTAAAGTTTTGAATTCGGAGTAGAGGACTCCAGATTCTGATTCATATTTAGTCATAGAAGCTCCCTGGCTGATTTTAATTCAATCCTGTCTACCTCGCAGGGTTGTGGTTGCAGAGAAAAATATGAGGAGGAGCACAATGCAGGCAATTAAACTAGCAAGCAAACCAACAAATGTAAACGTTTAGTAGAGGGCAAATTTTAAGAATGAACTAATTTTAAGAATGTAACAAACATTTGCAATCCGAAATCCATTAGAATTAATGCTTAACAATATAGTGTTGTTATTCCATTCCCACCCCCCACTTCTCATCGGCTTTTCCAAGTCTGGAGATGAATGTCATCTCCAAAAGATGTCACACAAACACACACACACACACACACACACACACACATCTCTCCAATTAATAACGCAGCTTGAGAAAACCGTTAAAACACTGTTAACGCTACCTGTCACGCCATTGTGGCAAGGAGTTTTAGAAAAAGTCTTCTGTAAGTTTATATATAGAAAGTGATAATAAATTCCTACCAGGCTGCTACAAATAGATGGGATTTGGTTCAGGTTAAAAATAGAACAGAAGGAAGGCGAAAGGACAGAACTGAGCCCAGGAACAAATAGAATCAGAATCGTTCAAACAGGTCTGCCACAGTTGCCGAAATAAATTAAACTGGAGAGGGGTACTGAAGCTGAACTACGACACTGTGGGCTGTAAAGATTCAGAAAGAGTACCAGGTTTTCCAGGCTAATTCAGCCTCTTGGCTCAAGTACTAATAACAAGAGTCAGCTCTTTTTAATACTGGGGACATTTCGGCACTGCCTGTAAATTGGTATTTACAAAAACATTCCGCATGAGCTGATTTCTGTTTCCTAAGATCTGTTGGAAGAAATGTCCTTCTGGGTTCAGTTCCAAGTGAGGGAAAAGACACTGGAAACATGGAGGCTGCTTGGAAAGATGGTTTAATGGTGGACACTGGACAGGATCACATGGCTTGAGCTCCTGTACAGAAAAAGGGGATCACATGCTTCCAGATGTTGGGTGAAGAAGAAAAAGTGCCCAGATGCTGAAAGTCCCTGGGTTTTATGCCCTCTCTGGGCTTTGATTTTGATCTTGTATTCTAATTGGTTGCCAGACTCCCATGGGGCCTTGCAGGGCTGGCTGAGGCAATCTTCCCAGGTGCCTTGTGCTGTGTGGGTTAATCCTACCGTTGTTATGTAGAGTAGACTAGTTCAGGTTTTAATGGCTCATTGACAAATGTGGGGGTCTATTTCCTGCCCAAAAACATGTTTCTCCATTTCTTATCCAGGGAAATATAATATTCTGCCCTTTCAATTTCAATTTCAATTTTAATGGATTTGTATGCCGCTCAATATTTCCCAGAACATTTCATTTTTCTAGGAGAGGGGTGGGTTTTAACTACAGATCTGTTCAAACAATTGGGACATTTATGAGATCTTGAAGTCTGTACAGGTAGTCCTCGACTTACGACCGCAAGTGTGCCCAACATTTCTGTTGCTAAGGGAGACATTTGTTAAATGAATTTTGCCCCGTTTTGCCACCTGTCCTGTCACAGTTGTTAAGTGAATCCCGACAGTTCTTAAGTTAGAAAACACAGTTGCTAAATGAATCTCAGTTCCCGCTTGAGTTTGATTGTGAGATGCTATGACTGTAGCAAATACATGTTGGTTGACAAACTTCCAAATTTGCATAATATGACTGTGATGCTGCTGCAGTGGCTGTTAAGTGTGAAGGCATAAGGCACTTTTTCAGTGCAACTTCGAATGATTGTTAAGCAAAGGGTTGTAAGTTGAGTACCTCCTGTATGCAAATATTTAATCTTTGATGATTCACTTTCACAAATCTAATTTTCATCCCAATCACACGAGAAAAACAATACAGGTAGTCCTCAACTTACAACGGTTTATTTAACGACTGCTCAAAGTTACAATGATACTAAAAAAATGACTTATGGCATTTTTCGCACCTATAACCATTGTAGCATCCCTGTGGTCATGTGAAAATTAGGAAACTTGGTAACTGACTAGAATAGAATAGAATAGAATAGAATAGAATAGAATAGAATAGAGCAGAGCAGAGCAGAGTTGGAAGGAACCTTGGAGGTCTTCTAGTCCAACCCACTGCTTAGGCAGGAAACCCGACACCACTTCAGATAAATGGTTATCCAACATCTTCTTAAAACTTTCCAGAGTTGGGGCATTCACAACTTCTGGAGGCAAGTCGTTCCACTGATTAATTGTTCTAACTGTCAGGAAATTTGTCCTCAGTTCTAAGTTGCTTCTCTCCTTGATGAGTTTCCACCCATTGCTTCTTTTTCTACCCTCAGGTGTTTTGGAAAATAGTTTGACTCCCTCTTCTTTGTGGCAACCCTGAGATATTGGAACACTGCTATCATGTCTCCCCTGGTCCTTCTTTTCATTCAACTAGACATACCCAGTTCCTGCAACCATTCTTCATATGTTTTAGTCTCCACTCCCCTAATCATCTTTGTTGCTCTTTTCTGCACTCTTTCTAGAGTCTCCACATCTTTTTTACATTGGGGTGACCAAAACTGGATGAAGTATTCCAAGTATGGCCTTACCAAGGCATTACATCATATCTATGATAGCTGCAGTGTCTCGGGGTCCTGTGATCCCCTTTTGTGGCCTTCTGTCAAGCAAAATAGAGCCGAGGTGGCACAGTGGTTAGGGTGCAGTACTGCAGGCCACTTCAGCTGAACTGCTATCTGCAGTTCAGCGGTTCAAATCTCACCGGCTCAAGGTTGACTCAGCCTTCCGTCCTTCCGAGATGGGTGAAATGAGGACCCACACTGTGGGGGCGATATGCTGACTCTATAAACCGCTTAGAGAGGGCTGAAAGCCCTATGAAGCGGTATATAAGTCTAACTGCTATTGCTATTGCTAAAATCCACGGGGAAGCCAGATTCGCTTAACAACCATTTTACTTACTTAGCAACTGCAGTAATTTACTTAACAATGATGGCAAGAAAGGTGATAAATGGGGCAAAACTCAATAACTATCTTGTTTAGCCATGGAAATTTTGGGCTCAATTGTGGTCATAAGTCGAGGACTACTTAGGGTTGTTTTTTTTAATGACCTGTTCTTCATCCATATGAGTCATAAAGCCTTTTGGGAACATCCAAATAAAACTTGTTTAATTGTTGGTGTATGTTTGACCTTGGCATTTGGAAAACATCTCCCAGGAATGACTCCAGCCTAAGCAAGGGATACAGATTGCTCTGTCCATCAACCTTTTCTTCTGTAGGTCTACGAACTTTCTTAAATTACAGCCTTTTCATTTTCCTGGCATGGATCCTGAATCTTTAACAACTGTAAGATGGTTAGCAAACCACCAGTTGACCATCTCAGCATTACAATATCAACATATTGAGGTGGCCTTCTTGGTTAAAGTTCTGCCTCTCACACAGATATATTTTAAAAAAACAAGAATAGAATTGAATAACAGAGTTGGAAGGAACCTTGGAGGTCTTCTAGTCCAACCCCCTGCCTAGGCAGGAAATCCTATACCGTTTCAGACAAATGGCTATCCAGCATCTTCTCAAAGACTTCCAGTGTTGGGGCATTCACAACTTCTGGAGGCAACTTCTGCTCCACTGATTAATTGTTCTAACTGTCAGGAAATTTCTCCTTAGTTCTAAGTTGCTTCTCTCCTTGATTAGTTTCCACCCATTGCTTCTTGTTCTAGACCTTGAAGGTCTTCTAGTCCAACCCCCTGCCTAGGCAGGAAACCCTACACCACGTCAGACAAATGGATATTCAACATCTTCTTAAAAACATCCAGTGTTGGGCATTCACAACTTCTGGAGGCAAGCTGTTCCATTAATTAATTAACAAAATTGGAATAATGCGTCAACTCTGAATTTAACATTGCTGAGGCCTTCTTTGAGGCTTCGGGGTTGCCACAATGCAGAAGAAAGGGTCAGGGAGAGGGGGAACATAGATAGCTGGAGTTTTGTGGTCAAAACAGAATAATTTCCTGTGGAAACCAAGGACATTCCAACAGGTGGCTGGAGAGAGGAGGAGTGGAGTAACCAAGCAACTGGCCAGCAGTTCGATTGGACAATGTGACTGATTGTTTGGAGAAAGGGGGAACTTTCACTTTTTAATTAGGTGAAAACCACGGGAATTCTCAGAGTCAGTTTTCACCAATATTATATCTCCAAGAAAACTGTTCATTGAGGAATCTACCCACCTTGGAGTTCTGCTTTCTATGGGCTTATTACTTGGAACACTGGTTATAAAGTATGTGTGATGATGCAGTGGTTGGAGTGCAGTACTGCAGGCTAATTCTGATGACTGCCAGCTGCCAGCAGTTCGATTCTCACTGCCTCAAGATTGACTCAGGGTTCCATCCTTCTGAGGTCAGTAAAATGGGGACCCAGATTGTTGAGGGCAATAGGTGGACTCAGTAAATCACTTAGAGAGGGCTGTAAAGCTCTGTGAAGCAGTATATAAGTCTAAGTGCTATTGCTATTAGCTTGGGGACTTTAAAAAAAGATGCAAAAAATAAAAGCAGAGCAAAAGCAGGCCTAATATATATTAATTTTAGGAGGAACTTCCTTACAAGTAGTTCTCAACGTACAACCACAATTGAACCCAAAATTCACAACCAAGGCATGAAGACAAGAACAGTTGTTAAGTGAGCTTCTTCCAATTTACAACTTTTCTTGGCATAGTTGCTAAATAAATCACTGGAATTTTCAGGTCATACTATGGTTGTTAAGTGAACCTGGCTTCCCCATTGACTTTATCTGTCGGAAAGTTACAAAAGGTGAACTCGGGACACTGCAAACGTCATAAATATGAACCAGTTGACAAGCAATCTGAATTTCGATCACGTGACTATGAAGATGCTGCAACAACGGTCATAAAGGTGAAAAACAGTCATAAGTCACTTTTTTTAGTGCTGTTGCAACTTCAGATAGGTATTAAACAAACAGTTGAAAATTAAGAACTACCTGTATTGATGAATCTTTACAGTGTTAGATGTTAAAGGACCAAAAAAAAAGGAAAGATCGAAGGATTTTAAATTAAAAAGAAGAAAGCAGACCATTCCAGTTATTCTTTCCTTCATACCTTGGGTGTGAATTTCTCCAAGATAGAACTAGGAGGATAGGATAGGATAGGACAGGATAGAGCAATTTTGACCAGGAATCTCCAACCTTGGCAACTTTAAGCCTCATGGACTTCAACTCCCAGAATTCCCCAGCCAGGAATTCTGGAGAATTCTGGGAGTTGAAGTCCGCCAGGCTTAAGGTTGTCAAGGTTGGAGACCCCTGATCGAGACCATCAAATTCCTCCTCCCCTATTAAAAAAATATCCAAATTAAACCTTTTCAGACAGCTGCCCAGGCTTTCATTGAAGCCTTCTGATGATGGACATTCTCCTCCCTAAGTCCCAAAATAATGGATTCCACTATCAAACTGTGCACTGCGATTCCTCTAATATCCCTATAATTTAATTCTTTAATTCTATGCCTTGCACCCTTGCAACAAGCAAGACCTGATCTTGACCTTCTTCTGCGTGGCACCTTTTCAGATATTTGAAGAGGGCTGCTCTATCTTCTTTCAAGGTGTTGATTGACCATTGCCAAAAATAGCTCACCAATTCTTTTTATACAAGAAAGTGCTGCTTGTTCCCCTATGCTTCCTTGTGTACGTATTCCAGGAACAGAGAACAGAGAAATGTGACAATTAGTAACGGAACCATTGCATAAAGACAAAATTCCCATTATTTGATATGAGTGCCTGGTCCAAACAAATACTTCTAGATTTGACACTGTTTACATGCAGGAGAT
This sequence comes from Thamnophis elegans, assembly GCF_009769535.1. Lineage (NCBI taxonomy): Eukaryota > Metazoa > Chordata > Lepidosauria > Squamata > Natricidae > Thamnophis > Thamnophis elegans. The sequence goes on from NC_045548.1 coordinate 67,094,819, forward strand.
GGGGACAGCAAACAAGAAATTAAAAGATGCTTGCTCCTGGGGAGGAAAGCTGTGGCAAATCTAGACAGCATACTAAAAAGCAGAGACATCACATGCCAACAAAAGTGTATATAGTCAAGGCTATTGTTTTCCCAGTTGCAATGTATGGCTGTGAAGGTTGGATATAAGAAAGGCTGAGCACCAAAGAATGGAGGCCTTTGAACTATGGTGCTGGAGAAGACTCCTGCGAGTCCCTTGGACTGCAAGGCGATCAAACCCGTCAGTTTTAGAGGAGATCAACCCTGACTGCTCTTTAGAAGGCCAGATCCTGAAGAGGAAACTCAAATACTTTAGCCACCTAATGAGAAGGAAGGACTCTCTGGAGAAGAGCCTAATGCTGGGAAAGATTGAGGGCAAAAGAAGAATGGGACAACAGAAAAGGAGGTAGCTAGATGGAGTCACCGAAGCACTAGGTATGAGTTTAAATAGACTCCAGAGGATGGTAGAGGACAGGAAGGCATGGAGGAACGTTGCCCATGGGGCCGTGACTTTGCAACTAACAACAACAACATTCAGGAGAGTTTCCCAATGTTTATAAAGAGAGAAGAACTGTAAATCCTTTAATACTTGACTGATATTCAATTAGTTAATCTGTTGCCTTACCCAGATGAAAATCCAATAAGATTTGCCTGCCTCAGGAGATAATGATCGTAAGCAGATTTTAAATGTCACTTCTCCATAACTGTGCATTATGTTCCTTATGTGTATCAGTTCAATATATTCTAATATGAATACTTATTCATATGTATTCTTGAATACATATGAATACAGAAGGCCAAAACTGAAATTGGGTGAACAAAGACTGTCATACCATTAGGTATAATATACCAGAATTAAACAGGAAATTGGACAAGACTGGACACTATTACATAAATAGCTATATGAGCCACGGTGGTGTAGTGGTTAAAGTGCAATACTGCAGGCTACTTCTGCTGACTGCCAGCTGCCTGCAATTTGGCAGTTCAAATTTCACCAGGCTCAAGGTTGACTCAGCCTTCCATCCTTCCCAAGGTGGGCAAAATGCTGACTGTAAACCGCTTAGAGAGGGCTGTAAAAGCACTATGAAGCAGTATATAAGTCTAAATGCTATTGCTATTGCTAATTTTGCATCAAAAGAATACAGTTCTCCAAAGTAATTTGTTACTGGGTTGGCTGGCATAGCTCACAGGTTTCCCAGAAGCATGATAGTTTCACAGGGGAAACTTCACCTCTTCTCCAAGATACGTGATTACAATAATTTATTTAGTGGCCGTTCAATGTTACAATTGAGAAAAATGACATGATTGTTTTTCACACTTACAACCATTGCAGTATCATGTGACCATGATCGAAATTCAGATGCTTGGCAACTGCCTTGTATTTTTGACGGTTATAGTGTCCCCAGAGTCAGGCAACCCCCCTTCTGTGACCTTCTGACAAGCAAAGTCAATCGGGAAGCCAAATCCACTTAACAACTGTATTACTAACTTAATAACTGAAGGGATTTACTTAACAAATGTGAGGGGAAAGGTCATAAAATGAGGCAAAACTCATTTAACAAATGTCTCAGCACAGAAATGTTGGGCTCAATTGCGGTCATAAATCGAGGACTCTCTGTAGAAGCTGTGAAATTATCTAGCTGATTCAGAAATTTATACGAAGAAACCTTTTTTGTCCTTCTTCCTCCAGTTTATACCGAAGGAGTCGCACATTTTTTTGTTCCAGACTTTGGCTCTTCATTTGAAGAGATGGCTTCCCACTAGACCTTCCCTCCCCTAATGTGCAGTTTAGGACAAGTTGAGATCAGTGGTGGGTTTCAAAAATTGTTCGAACCTACTCTGTGGGTGTGGCCTCCTTTGTGGGAGTGGCTTGCTGCCCATGTGACCGGATGGGAGTGGCTTGCCGCCCATGTGACCGGATATGAAGATGCCGACACTTGTCAGAACCACCTTAAATTACCTCACCCACAGCACTGGCATGCATAAGAATAGGATGTAAACTTCTTTTTTAAAAGGCATCTTTGGTTTGCGTTAAAACAACTTCAACACACGCAATGTTCTGATTGCACCACAAACGCAGTAGTCATCCTTACCTTTCACAGAGGCACTGAGTTTTATAAATATGAGCATGATAGTGTAGAATAATCATATCCAAGGACTAGTGGTGGGTTTCAAAAAAATTTGGAACCTCTTCTGTAGATGTGGCCTGTTTTCCGGGTCCACTGGTGGAACCTCTTCTAACCGGTTCGGTAGATTTGATGAACCGGTTCTACCGAACTGGTGCGAACTGATAACCCACCTCTGGTTGAGATGTTCCTCAGGCATCCTTGGGTGTGACATCCTTTCTCATATCATCAATGAGCTCTAGCCTAGTTGGGCTCCATGAGGTTGATTAGCCTGCCCAGACAATTCTCACACCAAAGTCCCCATTGTCTACTCTTGTAGAATTCCAACAATGAATGACAACACTTAAGGGAATAAGAGTTTTCTACCTCTCCCAAGGATATGATCCTCCTTCACCTATCATTGACAGGCTGGGTTTTTGTGTTTTTCTATGATGAAGCAGAGGTGTGCATTACTGACCACTGAAGAGGTCAAGTGTCCTCTGGATCTGGGTGTGAGCACGTTCTCTGGGCCTCTATTGTAAGGTACAGAGAATTCTGTTGTATTAGATGTGAGGTATCCTTCCATGCCATGGATGTTAGCTTGTTTGAACAAAGAGTAGACAAAGCAGGAGTTACTTGTCACAAATTTATAACCCTGCATTTTCTCTAAGGTGCTCAAGGAAGCATTTAAGGATTGCCATAATGCCCCCACCCTGCTTCAAAGTATATTCTCTGTGGCTGCTCACTACCCAGACTAAGCCATTAGTCATAACTGTTTCCATCTCAAGACAGTTGTCAAATTAATTGCTGTTCCTAATAGGATGACAAACTGGAATACAAGAATGCAGTTTTGACAGCTGCTGCCACCAGCTAAGATTTAAGAGAGAACAGCAGCCTGTTTTTTTAATATAAAAAAACTCTGTAATCAAAGTTCTTCACAGCTACCTCTCTCTCCTTGTTCATCACAAGCAACATAACACCAGATCTGAATAAACAACCTTGTAGTCTACATAAATCACCATCTCTTTAAACACACACACACACAGAGGGAGAAGGAAGATGTCCTCTGAAGTTGATTGCCACCTCATTTACACTCAAATAGTCCTTTATATGCATGTTTCAGTTATGGTAAATGCATGCCACATAACGAAGTGTATAATTCCAGCTGATGATCTAAATTATAAGGTACTATCAGGTAGCATTAGGGGTACATTGAATGGGATCTTAGAAGGTATTGATTCCCACTAACAATAAACTTACAGAATGAGAGAAATGGATACATAATATGCTGCTGAAAATCAATATATGTGTGCTTTGGAGGGCTTGTAAACATGCCCATCAGCCTAGAACTAAAGACAAATGTCTTCTAAGAGAGAACCATTAATCAGTTGAACTGCTTAGGTACCTCAGGAAGTTGTGGGTGCTCCATCACAGGAGGTTCTTAAGAAGACCAGACAGTTATTTGTTCAGAATATTATAGTGTCTCCTGCTTGGAAAACAGGATCGGAGTAGAACGGTGATGGCACACCTTTTTGGCCTTGGGTGCCAAAAGCACACGTGGGCATGCTATCACGCACACTCGCATGCCCACCCCATAATTTAATGCCCCCCCGACCATGCCATCTGCACATGCAGGCGTGACCCCCTCCCAGCCCCGCACATGTGCGCACAGCTTTCTCAGAGCCTGTGGAGGGTGAAAACGGCCTCCCCCACCACCCAGAGGCCCTCCGGAGGCCGGAAATGGCCCGTATTCCAACTTCTGGTGGGCTCCTTAAGTCTGTTTTTTGCCCTCCCCAGGCTCCAGGGACTTTCTAGGAGTCTGGGGAGGGTGAAAAATGGCTGAAAATCAAGGCCGAAATTCAGCTGGCCAGCATGCTCATACATGCTGGAGCTGACAGGGGACTGCCTCGCATGCCCTCAGAAATGGCTCCGCATGCCACCTGTGGCACACGTGCTTTAGGTTCGCCATGATGGGACTAGAAGATCTCCAAGGTCCCTTCCAACTCAGTTATTCTATATTTTGAAAAATTAAAAAAGAAAACAAGGTTCAAACCTGCTTTTTACGGAAAAGTGGGATCCACAGACCTATACATTTATTTTGTACAAGCCCAGACTAATATTCCCAATTCCTATTTCCCCAGCAACAATTTGGTGACGTGGGTTGGGATGTGTTGAGAGAGTGACTGGTGCACAGTCACAACCTGGCTTTCATTCCTAAGGGATGAATATGAACGTGTGTTCGGTACTCTCACCCAAAGTTTGAGTCGAGCAGCCCAGCGATGCTTCAGCCAATTCTCCAAACCGAACAAACAGTTAGCTCCTGGTTCTAGTGAACCGATGGAAACCGGCTGAATCCCACCACTGGTTCTGTTCCTGGTTTCTAGCTTGGTGCCTTTAATCGCAGCATCAAACTGAACCTCGTGATTTAGACAAAGATGAGTTCTAGAGGACCTAGTATGAAAGAGGCTGTATCCAAAAGCACACGGTGTGAGCAACACAAAGAAATAGGCAGGACCAGGAAGAACTAGAATTTGATTGAATAAACCTTTTTTTTTCACAATTACGTGGACTTGTGTGTAATTATTCCCCCATGTATTCCATATTTTTCTTCCTGTCTCACAATAAAATTTATATTTTAATGGCAAGTTTTAGAAGCCATGCTCACGACTTCTAGACTACGCTTGTTCCTGGCTCCTGAGTTTGCATCCACCTGAATAAGTGACACTGTTACCCTTTTTAAAATTGCTCCTTTTCTTTCCTGTAATTGCTTCTTTTGACAGAAAGCTCTCCTCCAGCACATTGGAAAGGCTGAGTGAGCCGCATCAGCTCTTTGTATGTATAAACTTGATTGAATAGCTGTATAGTATAGGTGTAACATTAGCCAAGAACACAGAAGATTGAGGATAGCAACTCCTCAATTGAGCTTGGTTATAGGGTCCTAAGAATTGCCTTGCTGGGTTCAGCAAATTCTATATACAGGCAGTCAGTGGTGGGATTCAAAATTTTAAACTACTGGTTATGTGGGTGTGGCTTGGTGGGCATGGCAGGGGAAGGATATTGTAAAATCTCCATTTCCACCCCACTCCAGGGGAAGGTTACTGCAAAATATGTTCCACTTCCACGCCTAATCTTTGATTGTAGTGGTCCTTGAGCAGTGGTGGGATTCAAAGTTTCACTACTGATTCTGTAGGTGTGGCTTGATGGGCGTGGCATGGCTTGGTGTTCTGACCCCGCTTGTCCCACACCAACGCATGCCAAACCAAAGATACTTTAAGGAATTTATTAAAAGACAGTTAGGTCCTTGGCAGCAATCCAGCCTGCCAAGCTAGCCACAAAAGTTCTCCAACTTTTAGTCTATGTGTTGACTCCTGCAATGGGGCGTTGCACAAACATTCCTCTTATAGTCTTGGGAGGAGCCTAATTACCACCAGCTGAGTGCAATTATCTCCGGTAACTGCGCAACTGTTCCTTACGCCTATCAGCTCTTCGGTGCCGGGCATCCAGGAACAACTCACTGCTGACGTCCGGATCACACTCCCTTGTCTCCTCCCCACTGGTCCAAGGCTCAGGCACCTCCTGTTGGCCAACCAGCCTCTCTGCGCCCTGCTCGGAGTCAGAACCCTGTCCAGGGTCCTCCACATCTTCCAGAGCCGACTCATAGGGCCCCTCGCTGTCGGAATCTGGTGGCAGCTCCAACAGCTCCTGCTGGGCCACAACAGCTTGGTGGGCGTAGCAGGGGAAGGATACTGTAAAATCTCCATTTCCACCTCACTCCAGGGGAAGGATACTGAAAAAATCCTATTCCCTCCTGATCAGCTGGGATTCGGGAGGCAGAGAATAGATAGGGGCACGGCCAGTCAGAAGTGGTATTTACCGGTTCTCCGTACTACTCAAAATTTCCGCTACCAGTTCTCCAGAACTGCTCAGAACCTGCTGAATACCACCTCTGCAGGCAGTCTTCAATTGTCAACCACAATTGAGTCCAAAATTTCCTTTGCCAAATGAGAGTGTTTGGGAAGTGAGTTTCGCCCCATTTTATGACCTTTCTTGCCACAGTTATTAAGGGAATGACTGCAATTGTGAAGTTAGTAACACGGTTGTTAAGTAAATCTGGCTTCCCCATTGACTTTGGTGGTCAGAAGTTCACAGAAAATAACCACATGACCCTGGGATACTGTAACCGTCATAAATATGAGCCAGTTGCCAAGCGTTTGAATTTTGATCATGTGACTGTGGTGATTTGCAAGGGTTATAACAGTGAAAAACAGTCCTAAGTCACCTTTTTCAGTGCCGTTGTAGTTTCAAACGATCACTAAACAAATGGTTATAAGTCAAGGACTATCCATACTAATGAACAATCAACCTGCTGCATTTGGAAGGCTTACAGAGACAGCATGATTATTTCTAATGTATTTACCTATTTATTATATTTGTTTGTCTCCCATCTTGCTGCAGGGTGACTCTGGGTGACTTTCAACAAAGGAATAAAATCATACAGACACCTATATCTAGCTGCAATAAAAATACTATCACAAATTATGACTATAAGATGGGGTGGGTCGGAGCAGGATGAGTGGGGTTGTGTGGGATTTACTGTTGCATCAACACCTCCAGTGTCAGAGTCTTCCATTGGGGTCCCACATAATTGTTGCCCACAGCACCAATTCACCAGATTTTTTATTGCCTACTATGAATTTGAGGGCTCAAGTTTCATTGTTATTATACGAAATGCTCACAGTGCCTTTGCTTCGTCTATTTTTAAAGCCATCTATGCTGCTAGCTATCAAATATCAAACATCAAATGAGCCATTTTATATAACGAACCAGAAAGTCTTTCTTTATTATCCGCCTAATTACACTGTCAGGGCTGAATATGTGAAAGATCCTTCATTACGGGACTTTCGTTTCCCTGTCTTAATAATCAGGCATTAATCATTGTCTGAAATGGTATAGGATTTCCTGCCTAGGCAGGGGGTTGGACTAGAAGACCTCCAAGGTCCCTTGCAACTCTGTTATTCTATTCTATTCTATTCTATTCTATTCTATTCTATTCTATTCTATTCTACTCTAATAGCAATAGCAGTAGCACTTACACTTAAATACAGCTTCACAGGGCTTTACAGCCCTCTCTAAGCAGTTTACAGAGTCAATCTATTCCCCCCAACAATCTGGGCCTCATTTTACTCACCTTGGAGGGATGGAAGGCTGAGCCAACCTTGAGCCAGTGAGATTTGAACTACCAAACTGCAGCTAGCAGTCAGTTGAAGTAGCCTGCAGTGCTGCACTCTAACCATTGCACCACCTTTTAAGTGCATCTTTGTATTTAATATTAATGAAAGGGCCAGCTAAAAAAAATTCCCTTCTCTAATCCTATAAGGAAGTGTGTGTCTTTTGCAATCTCAAAAACTCAAAAGCAAAAACTTAAAGAAGTAGTATTAAGATCAGAAGATGTGGAGAGACTTAAAATCCCCAAGAGTTGGACACAACTGGACAGATATCATCATCATCATCATCATCATCATCATCATCATCATCATCATCATCATCACTACTACATCACCACCAAATTTTATCTTATCATGCTTTAAATCCTAACCCTGCAGAAGTAAATTAGAAATGTAATAAAAGGAAAATATCTATGGTGCATTAGCTGATTCCTCTCATTCTAGGCTGTGAAATGTAATTGCACGCAATTTATATTTATTATCAGAAGGAAACAGATTTTTATTATTCGTTGTGTTCTATTGCACTGGATAATTAAAAATGGAGTTCACCAGAGGTCTTTTCGGTTTTCTAAATAATTTTCTTTTTGGTGCAAAGGAGAAAAAATTATTTCTTTCATATGTTCCAGAGGAAAACTTGCATACCTGAGTACCTTTTTGGTTGCCGATAAGGGTTGCAGATTAAGAGTGTAGTGGAGCAATAAATAACTCAGTCTGCCTAGGAAGAAAAGACACAAAAGTCCTGTATTATAAATTAGTGAAATATATCAAGGGCAGCAAGAAAAGAATTTGGAGACAGAAACGAATATTTTTTTTTCTTGAGGATCAAGTATAATGGCAAATTAAAAGACATTTGAGCCTTGAAAATAAGATCTTGAGAATGCAATTCTTTCCTATTCAATAAAGTTCCAATCAAAACGTTTCTAAAATAACCCCTGTGATTCCATAAACTGCCTGTCAGGCAGCCCATCAGAATGCTTACCAAATCTATAACGCCCTCTGGACTGCCGATTCTCCAGCCTTGATTCCTTTATAAATTAATTCACTTTTGGTTAAGGTCATTTGGGTGACTTTGGGCCAATCAGCAGATGGTGAGTTCTAGTCCTGGCTTAGAGGTGACAGCCATCTGGCTGACTTTGAGCCAATCACCAGGAGACTCAGAGTTCTAATCCTGGCTTAAACATGAGAGCCATCTGCGTGACTTTGAGTCAATAACCAGGAGACTGTGAGTTTTAGTTCTGCTTTTGACCTGAAAGCCAGGTGGGTGACTTTGGGCCAATCACCAGGAGACTGGGAGTTCTAGTCCTGGCTTAGACATGACAGCCATCTGAGTGACTTGGGTCAGTCACCAGGAGACAGTGAGTTCTAGTCTAGATACCAAATGACTTTTCTTCTCTTTTATATTATCAATAATTTGAGTTGATTTTCAGTCCTGGTCAGGTGATATATTTTAGATATCCCAGATAATCTTCACTTCCACTCATTTGTTCAGGATCATATTTTATTTGTTTTGCTTGCTTGTGTGGGAAGTTATCATCCAGCCCTCTCCCAGAAAAATGAAATATCCTCGGGAATATTGAAAAGGCAGAATATTTCTCTGGATGTGAAAAGAAAGAAACATGTTTTAAAAGACAGAATAGCTGCCTGTAGCTTCCTGCTTTGTCAATGGGCCATTAAGAAGGCCAAGCTAGTCCCTTTTACATAATAAAGACTTCTCCACTGCAGCCCCAGGGGGGATGGGAGTAAAGGCATGATAATATTGGCCCTTTACTCAACTGACCACATGGCATCTGAGAACTCAGCTAAACCTGGATTCAAAACACAGCCCAGAGAGTTGCCCCTGCAGGGCCCTAGGGAGTCTGACAACCAATCAGAATACATTTCTTACACAGGAACAGGAAACAAAGAGGTGGGACTGAACAGGTTATAAAAAAGCCTAGCAAGCCCCTCCCTCAGCCCTTCTCTTCTTCTCCACCAACATTGAAGCATGTGATCACCTTTTCTGTTCAGGGCTCAAACCATGTGGTCCTGTCCACCAATAAACCATCTTTCCAAGCAGCCTCCATGTCTCCAGTGTCTTTTTCCCCACTTGAAGCCGAACCCAGAAGGACATTTCTTTCATCACTTGTCTTGGTATCACTGCTTGTCTCATTGAGAGGTCATCACTAAACAAACAATAAACTATCCAAATGAAAACTTCATTTGCTCTAACTTTGTTCCTAGATCCCAAGTGGCAGCCTTGTAGAGAATGCCGATTTATTTGTCCACCAAATTCTTGCGTTTCTGCCTAAAACTCTGCCAGACCTTCACTTCCTTGCAATGTGGATAACTTGAACCAGATAGGGAAGATGTTAAACAAACAAAAAAATGTCACTTAGAATATTCTGTTGGTTTCAGTTTCAGCTTAATGAAGATTTAAGTGGGACTGCAGGTAAGAGAATGAAGTAGCCACCAGCATTTGATTCAGCTTTGTATCATGGTTTTCAGATAGAAGATTTCATAACTGCTCATCATTGTCATTCCAATGTTGAGTTCATAAATTCATTTTCAACCCAGACAACACCTTTGCAATGTTGTTTAAGAACAACAACACAAAATATTGAGAGCTGTTAAAATTATGCAAAGCTGTGAACTGAGTTTGGAAGATGGAGAACACACAAGAATATGAAAGCAACACTTGTGTGCGACTTATTCACACACTTCTTCCGAACTGAACCTAAAATATAGCACAATCTTCATACCCCTGTGTACTTGGATATTTGCCAGATCACATTTTATGTATTCTATTAAGTAGTTTTTGTTACTTAAAAGGTAAAGGTAAAAGTTCCTCTCGCACGTATGTGCTAGTCGTTTCCAACTCTAGGGCGCAGTGCTCATCTGTTTCAAAGCCGAAGAGCCAGCGCTGTCTGAAGACATCTCCGTGGTCATGTAGCCAGCATGACTAAATGCCGAAGGCGCACAGAACACTGTTACCTTCCCCCCAAAGGTGGTCCCTATTTTTCTACTTCCATTTTTACATGCATTACATTACATTACATATATTTGTTACTTAGCTGTTCTGGGCCCCCTCCATCCGGTAATGAACGCAGACACAGGCTTAGCTGTTTGCCACTCTTTATTCACAGCAATTGTAATCCTGTTGGCTAAAAGCCCAGACACGACTCACTCGCAAGAGGTTGGCAGCAACCCAGACTCCAACAGACACAGGAACACAGGACAGACCAGACAAGGAGTTCTCCAGATTAGTACGAATGGTTGTGTCCTGCAAAAGGACTCCTCCCAAATTCTCTTCTTATATACTCTCTTGGGAGGGGCCAAGCCACAACCACCTGGGCTTGATTATCTCTTATGAGTCTGTCTCCATAACTGCTGCCTCCGTTTCTCTGCCCTCCATTGCCTGGCGTCAGGGACAAACTCTCTTTGATCTTCCCCACTGCTCCATGCCTCAGGCGCCTCCTGGTGGCCAACCAGTCTCTCTGGTCCCTGCTCTGAACCCTGCCCGGGGTCCTCCACATCTGCCCTCTGAGCAGACTCAGAGGGGTCCTCGCTATCGAAGTCCATCGGCAGCTCCAACGGCTCCTGTTGGGCCACAAAGCGCCTTGAGAATCCATGATTTTTCCTGTCCTTCACTTGGATCTTGGATCTTTTGCACAATAACATGACACGAGCATTATTATTCTGAGACCATTATGTCTTATAACCTAACGGATCCCATGCACAATTCACAAGTTGGGTACTTCTCTGAAAATTGACATTAGCAGTCAAATCAAACCTGAGTCTCTTTGAGAGTGGGCGGCATACTAAATAAATAAATAAATAAATAAATAAATAAATAAATAAATAAATAAATAAATAAATAAATAAATAAATAAATAAACAAACAAACAAACAAACAAACAAACTTAAGTTTAAAAGGAAATAAAAATATTTTCCAAGCTGATTATTCATGAACATAGCAGTACAACCTGCTGGAGAAGATATATGTGTATGATATATGTGCACACCTGTTGAAAGAAATGTCCTTCTGGGTTGCGCTCCAAGTGGGGAAAAAGACACTGGAGACATGGAGGCTGCTTGGAAAGATGGTATAATGGTGGACAGGACCACATGGCTTGAGCTCCTGAACAGAAAAGGTGATCACATGCTTCAACGTTGGGTGAAGAAGAAGAGGGAGGGCAGAAGGTTCCTGGTTTTATACTCTCTGTTTGGCCCCACCTCTCTGTTTCCTGTTCCTGTGTAAGGAATGTATTCTGATTGGTTGTCAGACTCCCATGGGGCCATGCAGGGGCAACTCTCTAGGCTGCGTTTTGAATCCAGTTCTCAGATGCCATGTGGCGAGTTGGGTGAAGGGCCAATATTATCATGCCTTGATCCCATCCCCCTGGAGCTGAAGTGGATAACTCTTTATTATGTAAAGGGACTAGCTTGGCTTTCTTAATGGCCCATTGAGAAAGTGGGGATGGGCAAGAAGCTACAGGCAGCTATTCTGTCTTTTAAAACGTGTTTCTTTCTTTTCCCATCCAGAGAAATATTCTGCCATTTCAATATTTCCTAGGATATTTCATTTTTCTGGGAGAGGGCTGGGTGATAACTTCCTACAATGCCTTAATCCCTGGAGCTGAAGGAGAGAACTCTTTATTATGTAGAATAGACTGGCTTGGGTATTTTAATGGCCCATTGATAAAGGGGGATGGGCAGGAAGCTGCAGGGAGCTACTCTGTCTTTTTAAAACATGTCTTTCCCTTTTCACATCCAGGGAAATGTGATATTCTGCCTTTTCAATATTTCCCAGGATATTTCATTTTTCTGGGAGAGGGCTGGGTGCTAACTTTCTACACACCTTTTGAAGTTTAGAGGGAAATTTCTTTTAAGTTAATTTTCCTTGGCTTTTGAAGATTCCTTTGTTTTGCTCTGGAGAGCAGAAAACGGGGCATTATTTCCAAATGGTTCTTTATTTGTGTGTTCACAAAATTTTGTTACCTTGTGAAACGTAGGCATTATGATTGGTTGCAGAACCAGCCAGCTGTTTACATTGAATTTGGCATTCTGATCCACTTGTTCAGTCTTTCTCAAATACTTTGGATAGGTAAATACTGTTGTTTGAGGGTGTTAAAGGTATTGTTGCAGGATTCAGTGAAACTGCTGTAGGAAGTTATCACCCAGCCCTCTCCCAGAAAAATTGAAATATCCTAGGAAATATTGAAAAGGCAGAATATTTCTCTGGATGTGAAAAGGAAGAAACCTGTTTTAAAAGACAGAATAGCTGCCTGCAGCTTCCTGCCCATCCCCCTTTGTCAATGAGCCATTAAAGGCTGAGCTAGTCCACTTACATAATAAAGAGTTCTCCCCTTCAGCTCCAGAGTGATGGGATTAAGGCATGATAATATTGGCCCTTTTACCCAACTTGCCACATGGCATCTGAGAACTCAACCCAACCTGGATTCAAAACGCAGCCTAGAGAGTTGCCCCTGCATGGCCCCATGGGAGTCTGACAACCAATCAGAATACAAGCTCAAGATCAAAGGCCAGAGAGGGCATAAAACCAGGGATTCAGCTTCTCTTCCTCCTTTTCCTTCCCTTCCCTTCTCCACCAACGTTGAAGCGTGCGATCACCTTTTCTGTTCAGAAGCTCCAAGCCATGTGGTCCTGTCCACCATTAAAACCATCTTTCCAAGCAGCCTCCATGTCTCCAGTGTCTTTTTCCCCACTTGGAGCCAAACCCAGAAGGACATTTCTTCCAACCCTGCCTTTTGCAATTGACGGTGGTTTTGTCAATACCGATGGTGTCCAAAATGATGCTTTGAATTGGGGGAGGATTTGCACCCAAGAAGCCTGTCGCTATGGGTACTAACTTTGCTTTATTTTTGCCATAATCATTTTACTTCTATTTGCAGGTCTTTATAGTTTGTGATTCTCTCCAGTGTTTCTCTTCTCTTCTGCTGCCTCCAGGTTCTACAATGTCCATCATCTAGCCCCATGATGGCAAACCTATGGCACCCATGCACAGTACATGCACAGTGGTGGTGGTGCATGCACGGGGGGGGGGCTTGCATTGCATTTCGAATACAGGATGTGCTGTTGTGCAAATGTGTGCACTTTTGGCACACAACAACAGAAAGGTTAGCCATCACTGTTTTTGTCTTTCTTATTGACAATTGTTAAACTTGGGGTTTAATTATTAAATCTGGGCTATTATTATCTTGTTATTCATCATTAATTCTGGATCTACTCCCTGAAGAGGTTACCCACTCTAATTTGTAGGAATACCATTTTGAAAATGGTATTCTTATCCAATTACCTCCACTAGACCGATTAGATCCCACAGATTAGGCCTCCTCCGAATTCCATCTGCCGGCCAGTGTCAACTGGCGACTACCCGGAGGAGAGCCTTCTCTGTGGCTGCTCTGACCCACTGGAACGAGCTCCCCGTGGAGATTCGAACCCTCACCACCCTCCAGGCCTTCCGCAAAGCCCTTAAAACCTTGCTGTTCCGACAGGCCTGGGGCTAAAGAACTGTTGCCCCCGCCTCGAATTGGTATGACTGTTGTGTTTTAATCATACATTGTTTTTTTATGTCGTTTAAATTCTTGTTTGTATCCCCCTTCCCTAGTTGAGTTGTGAGCCGCCCTGAGTCCCCTTCGGGGGAAAAGGGCGGCATATAAATAAAATCAACATCAACATCAACATCCTCTCTGGGGTTTTTTCTTGCTTAATTTGCTTTCTGATATCCTTTCTCCTAACCTCTTCTTTTCTTTTTCCTTTTCTTGTTGGATAAAAGAATCATTAATTTTGGTGCATTGATTTTCTGTAAGACCATCAACAATAGCTGATCAAGAGACTCTGCTTTCATTGCCACTTCCTCACTGTTCCTGTTGAGGCAAACCACATATACAGCTGCAGCATTCCAATGTGCTAAAGCTGTTCTCCATTAAACTTAACCAAACACCTCCAGGGAGGAATGCAGTGGCCACAGACCTCAATCACACTGTCAGCCTAATGTGGTTCCTTGGAAGTCCTCATGGAAAGGAAGGGAGCACTTTGCATTTTAAGCACCTTTTTATTTATTTTTTTAAAGCAGGCTTTAAAGCAGTATCTTCTTTATTCTGCAAGAAATATTTGGTAATATTCAAATATTACCACACACACACCCCAAAAATAACTACCACAAAGAGTCAATTTATTTTCCAAAGCACCAGAGGGCAGGACAAGCAACAATGGATGGATGGATCAGAGGTGGGTTCCTACCAGTTTGCACCTATTCGATAGAACCGGTTCGTCAAATCTACCGAACCGGTTAGAAGAGGTTCCACCAGTGGACCCGGAAAGCAGGCCACACCTACAGAAGAGCTTCCAAATTTTTTTGAAACCCACCACTGGTCCTTGGATATGATTATTCTACACTAGCATGCTCATATTTATAAAACTCAGTGCCTCTGTGAAATGTAAGGATGACTACTGCGTTTGTGGTGCAATCAGAACATTGCGTGTGTTGAAGTTGTTTTAACGCAAACCAAAGATGCCTTTTAAAAAACAAGTTTACATCATATTCTTATGCATGCCAGTGCTGCGTGTGAGTTAATTTTAAGGTGGTTTTGACAAATGTCGTTGGCATCTTCATATCCGGTCACATGGGTGGCAAGCCACTCCCACAAAGGAGGCCACACCCACAGAGTAGGTTCGAACAATTTTTGAAACCCACCACTGGGATGGATTCTCTAATCAAGGAGAGAAGAAACTTGGAATGAAGGAGAAACTTCCTAACAATAAGAACAATTGACCAATGGAACAGCTTGCCTTCAAACATTGTGGGTGCTTCATTGGAGGTTTTTAAGAAAGGACTGGACAGTCACTTGCCTGAAATGGTATAGGGTCTTCTGCTTAAGCAAGGGGCTGCACTAGAAGACCTCCAAGGTCCCTTCCAGCTCTATTCTGATCTTCATCTTAAAGACGCCATGTGAGGTTCAAAACCTATTCAGGATTGTCCATTGCTAATGTGGTATTATTCAATGTGTGAACCCCACCTTTTGTTCATGCAGATGGCTAATCAAATATAGGGCCGCATCAGGGTTCTGTTTGATCTCGGGGATGTGGGGGGGTGACTTGGGTGGGCATGGCCAAGTTGACATCACTTGTGTCGGGGGCATCTATGGTGGCCCGAGCGCTCTGCCAGCGAGAAAGGGCTCCTGAGCTCTCTTTTCAGCTGGGACAGCCTCCTGCCACCCTGTATTAGTGAAAATGGAGTGGGGGGGGCACGCTTCCCACTGAGCTCCATTTTTACTGACAGACAGTGGCAGGAGACTGTCGCAGCTGAAAACAGAGCCTGGGAGAGCCGCACGTGGCCCTCCCAATCTCTAATTTTGCTAGCAGAGGTACTGCAGGCCAGTTCTTCGCTGTTTCTAGGGCGGCCCTGCGGGCCAGATCTAAGCACCCCATAGTCCAGATCCGGGCCCTGCACCTTGAATTTGACACCCCTGCCATAGAACTATTGCCAATACTGAGAACAGGCCAAACCTATATAATAGCGCCAGTAGTGGGCTTTGGCTCCCGTTGCAATCGGTACGCTGCAATGGGAGTTGGGTGTGTGCACCACGGGTATTTATTAAAGGATCATATGGTCCAGTTGTACCTTCCTGACAACTTTCAGATACTAGCATCAATGGAATACTGTATTTCTCTATCCCAGTTGTGGGTTTCAAAAATTTTTGGAACCTATTCTACAGGTGTGGCCTGTTTTGTGGGAGTGGCTTGGTGGTCATGTGACCAAGTGGGAGTGGCTTGGTGATCATGTGACTGGGTGGGAGTGGCTTGGCAGTCATGTGACTGAGTGGCAGTGGCTTGGCAGTTATATGACTGGGTGGGAGTGAATCCAGGAAGAGGGAAGAGCCAGAGAGGCTAGAAGCTTGTGTGCTGTGTACAGGCTGTGAGTTTTAAAAACATCTGAGTGAATCCAGGAAGAGGGAAGAGGCAGAGGATCTGGAAGCGTGTGTTCCTATAGTATCTTCCAGCCCCTCTGCCTCTTCCCTCTTCCTGGATTCACTCAGATGTTTTTAAAACTCATAGCCTGTGCACAGCACACACACTTCTAGCCTCTCTGGCTCTTCCCTCTTCCCCCAACATTCTCTCCCCCACACCCCAGCCACTCACTAGTTCTTTCTTCTTCTGAGAACTTTTCAGCAGCATGGTGGGGATGGGTGGTGCAAGTGAAAGAGCGAACGAGGGGAGGGAGCATTCTGGTACGGGGCCTCCTGACCACCGGGTATGGGAAGGCATGCTAAATTTCACCATCCGGTATGGCCGTACCAGTCCGTACCGGTTGAAACCCACCCCTGCTTTATCCAATAATTTAAGTATGATGGTAACCGATCAGATTCTGCCTTTGGGTGCTACACAGCAAGTAAAGACATCAAAGCAACAATAGAGTCTTGTAACAATTGCCTGGATGCATGGATTCCAACTCCCAGAATTCCCTAGCCAGCATGAATCACAAAGTTGCCAGGTTTGAAAAATACCGCTAAAGTTTCCAGTTTTCAAAACACTACTACTAAGGGATGCTTCTAATTGATTCAAATCCTTGCTGTTCATTAGCCTGGCCCGCTAGACCTTGAGCTGTATAGGTGTGTGGAGGCGAGGATGTTGCACATATATGTGTGAAACTCCTGGGAGGCTGGTGAACACCCATCTTGAGAATATATTCTCAAGCTGCACTTGATATCTTACATCCAGACTCTGCTATTTCAATAAGATGGCAAGGGGATATTTTGCTGGCATGATGCTACAGGAAACTGTAGGCAAGATCAACAATGATTTACATCTACCAGTTTCTTGAACCAGGGTAGGAAGGGGTGGAATCCAGCCGGTTCACACCAGTTCGGGCGAATCAGTTGCTAATTTTACATCTGGTTCACCCAGCCGGTAGTTGAAAGGAGTGGCTGGCCCCGCCCACGCTGCTCTGCCCCTTCCAGGAGTCTCCACACGGCCTGTTCATCCTGCCAGGTAAGTGCAGGACCCGCATGGAGGCTCTGGGAGGGCGAAAAACAGGCCTCCCAGAAATTCCGGAAGCCCAGAAACAGGCCTGTTTCGAGCCTCTGGGGGGCCTCTGGAGCTCAGGGTAGACTTTTTTTGCCCTCCGGAGCCTGGGGAAGGTGAAAACACCCCCGACCCTCCACCGTGATGCAGGAGGTCGAGTAGGCCACGCTCACCCAGCAACCAGACAAAGAACCAGTTGCTAAAAAAAAATATCAATCCTACCCCTGGGGATAGCCAATAAGCTGGATTGCCAGCCAAAAGAACTAGGATATAATTTCCATGCAATGCAATGAAATTACTACAAGTCTGTAGGTGTAGGATGAACATGTAGCAAGAAGAGATCGACAGGTTTTTCTGATTCCATTATGAAGAGCAACCAAAGGATTTCAATCCATGTTCCAACCCAAAATGAGTCCGCTGGGAAAAAAAATAAACAATTTGGCTTAACAAGAAATGAAATTGTCAGTTCTTTATGGCTCAAGGACCCCACTTTAATTTCCTGGCTCAGTTTTTCTTTTTTTTAAAAAAATTCTGAATACACATTTGCACCAGACTCCAGATGGTGGAGATCGACGTTTTAATGCGTCTTCGATTCTTAAGACTGAGTAAGTAGCTGTAGTCTTTCCAGAAAGAGTTTTCTCATGATTTTTCTATAGTCAAGATTTAATTGTACAGCACTAAGCCCTGATATATACCATGATGGATAATATAGGTAAGCAGGCCATTGATTTCAATGAAATGACATGTTTGCCTCCTTAATCCCATTAATTTTGGTGACTGAAGGCTGCCTTTAGTGTGGAATCAAATGACTCCAGTATAGGAACCAGAAAAAACAAAACTATCTTGCGGAAACTTGTACATGTCATTTAGAGATGGTATTCAGCAGGTTCTGACCAGTTCTGGAGAACTGGTAGCAGAAATTTTGAGTAGTACGGAGAACCGGTAAATACCACCTCTGGCTGGCCCCGCCCCCATCTATTCTCTGCCTCCCGAGTCCCAGCTGATCGGTAGGAAATGGGGTTTTTGCAGTAACCTTCCCCGGAAGTGGGTGGGAATGGAGATTTACAGTATCCTTCCCCTGCCACGCCCACCAAGCCATGCCACGCCCACCATCACCATCATTTTTCAGTGATTTTTAAAAGTAGGAGTAAATTGTTCACATCTATACATGGTATATTAGAATAATTACAAATGATAAATCTTTAAACAAAAGAAATGAAGTTCTTGTTAAGAAGATGAGTCATGGATTCTAATTGGCTGAATAGAGAGAACTTTTGTTGCAATAAGGGCTGTGGTGCATTGTAATCTGTCATTATCTTTCAGAGGCAGAAGTTTCTTAATCCAAATAAACCCAAGAAAAACGCCTTCTGGTTTATAAGCCTTCTACAATAAAGATAATCTTCTAACCCCAAGAAAAAAAATACTCATCCTTTTCTACTGTGGCAATGGTGGACAAATCTGGATATACCAAATTGGCAAAGCATATATTTTTTGCTT
The DNA here is from genome assembly GCF_009769535.1 of Thamnophis elegans. Lineage (NCBI taxonomy): Eukaryota > Metazoa > Chordata > Lepidosauria > Squamata > Natricidae > Thamnophis > Thamnophis elegans. Next base: position 67,113,686 of record NC_045548.1, read on the forward strand.
TATTTTTCTGGAGAGAGTAATTCTGGGCAATTGGAGAAAAGCAGATGCTTACATTCTTATCAGAAACTTAAATCATCAATTTAGTTTCTTAAACTGCCCCATATTTCCTCTGGGAGAGGCTGTATAATAAAGGGTTAAATAAACTCCCAAATTACTCCATTCAAGAGAGGTGGGGGGAGACCAAAGATTAAACTCTAATCCACCAACACTGATCAACTCTCTGCAGCTTTGGTTTAGCAATAATCACAAATGGCTACTCTTGGGATTTTAATGGAAAATTAAGAACACATAAGGGAAAAATAATCCATCTCTACCGTTACTTCTATTCCAGATCTGTTCTGACCCCCTCCTCCATCCAGTAACGAAAGCCGAGACAAGCGTAAAATGGAATGTCCTTTAATAACAAGACCAGAATCTCGGTGGCTGAAAGCCAAATAAACAAACAGATAAGGACCTTGGCAGCAAGGCCGACAAACCTTGGCAGCAATCCAGCCTGCCAAGTTTGTTTCTCTTTAGTCAAAGCGTTGACTTCTGCAAGAAGGGTGTGGCACAAGCGGTCTCTTTTATAATCTGGAGAGGAGCTTAATGACCATCAGCTGAGCGTAATTACCTCCCGTAATTACGTAGTTCTTGATGCCGAGTAGCCTTTCGACGGCGTGCATCCTGGAACAACTCACTGTTGATTTCTGGATCAATCTCTCTTATCGCCTCCCCACTGATCCAGAGCTCAGGCGCCACCTGGTGGCCAACCAGTCTCTCTGCGCCCTGCTTGGAGTCGGTGCTCCACCTCCTCCAGGGCTGACTCATAAAACCCCTCGCTGTTGGAGTCTGGTGGCAGCTCCAACGGCTCCTGCCGGGCCACAACACAGATCTATATCCTGGGCCAGACTTACACATAGTCCTCGATTTACAACTCACCTTACAATCCCAACTGGGCTCATTTGGGCTCAGTTGGGGTTGTAAATCAAGGATTGTCTGTATCTTCTTGAGCAAGGAGAATCTCTGGAAAACATATTGACCTAAGCTGAAAGTTCCCTTCCTTGAAAGATCAAAGCTTCCATATTTTGCTGGTGTTCCAGATGCTTCAAATAATTGAGCCAAATCCAGGCACTTTCAAGGACATTGCAATGTCCAGAGGCATCTTTACCACAGGCCCTTAGCTTACAAAAACAAATATTAAGACAGAATCAAGATCGCGTGAAGGGTTAATACCACTTTATAATGCCTTGGTAAGGCCACGCTTGGAATACTGCATTCAGTTTTGGTTGCCATGATGTAAAAAAGAGGTTGGGACTCTAGAAAGAGTGCAGAGCAACAAAGATGATTAGGGGACTGGAGGATAAAACGTATGAAGAATTGTTGCTGGAATTGGGTATGTCTAGTTTAATAGAAAGAAGGACTAGGGGAGTGTTCTGATCCCCCTTCTCCATCCAGGAATGAAAGCCAAAAGCCACGTAACTAAAAAGGTTTCTTTTAATCAGTCCAAGCTCTTGTTGGCTGCAAGCCCAAATAAACAAAGATAATTAGCTCTGGCAGAAAGTCCTATAACTCACACCAAAATGCAAACCCGGCTTCTCTTATTTCAAACCACTTATCCAAGTTGGCTTCTCTCGGTTTGTGAACACGAACAAGAACAATCACTAGAACGGGAATGGAACGTTGACCTCTGCCATCAGGGCGTGGCACCAGCAGTCTCTTTATACTCAGGAGAGGATCCCAATGAGCAACAGCTGCTCGCAATCATCTCCTGTAAGTACTCAGTTGTTCCTTCCCTCGAGTAACCCTTCGACGGGATGCATCCTGCAACAACTCCCAAGTGTTTCCCTGAACACTCCCTCTGATCCAATGCTCTGCCACCACCTGGTGGCCAACGGCTCCTGCCGGGCCACAACAGGGAGACATGATAGCAGTCTTCCAATATTTGAGGTGTTGCCACACAGAAGAGGGAGTCAATCTATTCTCCAAAGCACCTTAGGGTAGGACAAGAAGCAATGAGTGGAAACTAATCAAGAAGAGAAGCAACTTAGAACTAATGAGAAATTTCCTGACAATGAGAACAATTAATCAATGGAACAACTTACCTCCAGAAGTTGTGAATTCTCCAGCACTGGAAGTTTTTAAGAAGATGTTGGATAACCATTTGTCTGAAATGGTGTAGGATTTCCTGCCTGAGCAGAGGGTGGGACTAGAAGACCTCCAAGATCCCTTTCAACTCTGTTATTCTATTCCATTCTAGAATGAAGAAGGGGGGCATAGGAGGAAAGGGGATAAGTAAATGGCCTACAGGCAGGGAATGTCTGGAAAGCGGCAGCTAATTCCTGCAATGAAACTCAGCTGAATTGAGGTGGAGTCCAACTAATTTTACAGCTAAATAACTTATGATGCAGGCAATTAGTTTGAATAATTACTCCAATTAATATTGCTAGTACAGGCGGTCCTCACTTACTGATTGCCTTGTTCAGCAATTGTTCAGTTAGAACGGTGTTAAAAAAAAATAGCCACCAGCTTTGCAATCAATCCTTGCATTTATGACCAACCCAACCCTGTTCGGTGCGTATACGATTTGCTCCGTGCGCATGCACTGTTGCCTTTAAATAGGTCTGTGCATGTGCTGAACACTAAAAATTTTAAAAATACATTACGTGGTGACCGGGAAACTGGTTAGGGGGGCGTGACGAGCCTGCCGTTCCTACCGGTTCGGCAACCCAGTCGCAATTGCCACTACCGATTCACCCAAACCAGTGCGAACGAGTAGGAACCCACCAGGGGTGGGTTTCAGGCGGTTCGCGGCGGTCCCCGCGAACCGGTTGGTCGGTGAACCCCGAAGTAAGTAACTTCCGGGAACGCCGAAGGATCCACCCGCCTGCCCGTGTTTCTTACCCGGTTTTGACGAGTTCTGCGCTTCCACGCATGTGTAGAACGCATACAGCGCCTGCGCGATCCTCCAGGAGCAGCTGGAGCATCGCACAGGCGCTAGTACGCATGCGTGCACTGTACGCGTGCACGAGGACGCCAGTGGCCCCGTTCCAACCAAACCGGTTGGAACGGGGCGAGAAACCCACCCCTGGAACCCACCTCTGCAACCCAAACATCCAATGACAAAATCGTTTGTGTGAAGAGGCGTAGGGTTTCCTGTCTGAATAGGGGGTTGGACTAGAAGACCTCCAAGGTCCCTTCCAACTCTGTTATTCTATTCTATCCTATGGTCACACACGATTGCACTTCTGGATGCTTCGCAACTGGCAGTAGTGCCACAACAATCCGTTTGGGAGTTTAAAAGAATATCGTAAGCAGCTTCCATATACAATGGTGGCAACTATCTGTAGCTCAGGGTGTAGGATGAGGGTGAATGTCCACTCTCCGAGGTTGTGGGTTGGTTTGGTTTTCGAATATTTTGTAACCAAGCTAGATAACATTTTCAGCAGAGTTCGGATGTTTCAAACATATTGAAAGTATCCTGTGACTATCACTATGTGTTATATCTTACGATTCTTGGTGAATGTGTTTTTTATGTACACTAAGAGCTTATGCACCAGTGGTGGGATTCAAAAATGTTTACTACCGGTTCTGTGGGTGTGGCTTGATGGGCGTGGCGTGGTGGGCATGGCAGGGGAAGGATACTGCAAAATCCCCATTCCCTCCTGATCAGCTGGGACTCGGGAGGCAGAGAATAGATGGGGGCGGGGCCAGTCAGAGATGGTATTTACTGGTTCTCTGAACTATTCAATTTTTTCCGCTACCGGTTCTCCAGAACTGGTCAGTACCTGAATACCACCTCTGCTATGCACCAGACAAATTCCTTATGTGTCCAATCACACTTGGCCAATAAATAATTCTATTCTATTCTATTCTATTCCATTCTACTCTAATTCTATTCCATTCCACTCCACTCAGTTCTGTTCCGTTCCATTCCATTCCATTCTATTCTATTCTGATTATGGAGATTTATTCCAGCATTTTTCTCTCTCATCAAAAACAAAATCCAGAGTTGCGTTTTTCAACCTTGGCAATTTTAAGATGTGTCGACTCCAATTTCAAGAATTCCCCATCCAGCATGCTTAAAAGTTGCCAAGGTAAAAAACAACAACAACCAGGAATCTGGAGCATGTCATTAGTACAGACAGCAATCAAAGACGACAGTGGAAGCATATACGTTCATAATGATGCTGTGATGTGCAATCCCAACTGGCAGGTTGCGTAGCAGCCACAAAATAGCCAATTCCTGGTGGATACCAATAACCTCTAGTTAACCCCAGGAGGAGTAAGTATACCAACGTATACTTGTAAAGTTGCACAAGCCTTCCCCCTTAAGTGTGACATGCGTACCTTGCTCCGTGCAACAGAAACCAAGGTTAAAATGTTATGCTCAGGCAGAATAGGTGCATGGCAGAAATGTGTCTTAATGAACAATAATTATTGTTCAATGTGATTCCCTATGTAATTATTCTGGGGGAGATGTATTATCTTTGGAGATGTCTCCAAGATGGCATCGTTTAGCTTCAATTCAATATTCTTTTGATCCTTGGGATTTTTATGATAAAAACGATTGGAAGAACTGTTGCAGAATTGGGTAAGTCTAGTTTAATGAAAAGAAGAACTAGGGATGACATGATAGCAGTGTTCCAATATCTAAGGGGTTGCCACACAGAAGAAGGGGGGGTCAACCTATTCTCCAAAGCACCAGAAGAAGGGAGAAGTGGTGAATGGAAAGTAATCAACAGGAGAAGCAACCTAGAACTAAGGAGGACTTTCCTGACAGTGAGAATCATTAATCAGTGGAATGGCTTGTCTTCAGAAGTCGTGGGGGCTCCCAGATTGGCAGTTTTTAAGAAGAGATTGGACAACTATTTGTCGGAAATGGTGTAGGGTTTCCTGCTTGACTGGGGGGTTGGACTAGAACAGTGTTTCCCAAACTTTTGACATATGTGCACCCCTTCTATAATTTTCGTAACACTGAGTACCCCTCATAAAAAACATATGCTTTAATAAATATATATATATATATTTATCAGCACAAATATAACATATATATATATATATATGTTATATTTGTGCTGATAAATAAATAAAGGGAGACTAGTATAGATCTATTTCAAGCTATTTAGCTCTCATCAGCTAGCCATACCCTTGCTGGGAATTGAACCTGGGTATGGCTAGCTGATGAGAGCTAAATAGCTTGAAATAGATCTATACTAGTCTCCCTTTATTTATTTATCAGCACAAATATAACAAATGTAACAAAAAGGCAACAGTAAAAAATATTGGGTTTCTGTCTGGATGGTCTCTTGTGACGAGCCGAAGGACAGAGAATGGAAGTGTGATCTTCCTCCCATATTTGGGCATACCAGGGTTTTGTGACTTTATTTATATATATATATATATATATATTCTTTTTTTGGTACATACGCAAAATAAACAAAAGTTATATTATAAAGAACATTTATTTGATTCAATGAGAAGGATGAAATTGTTTATGTTGAGATGACAGATCATCATAATTTGGTTCCCTGGTTGTTAATTTTAATCTGAGATGCCAAACTCCGGTGCAACGCGTACCCCCACCAAACTCTTCTCGTACCCCTGGGGGTACGCGTACCACACTTTGGGAAACACTGGACTAGAAGACCTCCTTTTCATCTGTTATTATTATTCTGTTGTGGCCCAGGAGGAGCCGTTGAAGCTGCCACCAGACTCCCAACAGTGAGTCGGCTCTGGAGGATGTGGAGGACCCTGGACAGGGTTCCGACTCCAAGCAGGGCGCAGAGAGGCTGGTTGGCCACCAAGAGGCACCTGAGCCTTGGACCAGTGGGGAGGAGATAAAGGAGAGTGAGCCGGAAGCCAGTAGTGAGTTGTTCCTGGATGCACGCCATCGAAGAGCTAATAGGCGTCAGGAACAATTATGCAATTACAGGAAGTGATTGCACTCAGCTGATGGTCATTAGGCTCCTCTCCAGACTATAAAAAGCCATTTATGCACATGCCCCTCTTTGCAGAAGTCAACGCAGGATTGAATGTCGGAGGACATTACTGTGAGCTTGGCAGGCTGCCAAGCCTTATCTGTGTTTATTGCTGCCCGAGTTTGTTTGAGTTGCTGCCAAGGTCTTTATCTGTTTGTTATGCTTGGCTTTCAGCCACCGAGGTTTTGGTTTCTTGCTATTAAAGTACATTCCAGTTAAGCTTGTCTCGGAAGTCGTTACTGGACGGAGGAGGGGGGCAGAACATTATTCTATAATAAAAAGTTATGCTCTTTGGTAAAGCTTCATTCCAGGTGACTTTACATCCATAAAGTTTTCTTGGTACAGTTTGGGAGTGGTGTGCTTTTATCCTTGCCTTTTTCCAGAATATGTTACAAGTCTAATCTTCGATTGTAACCTAATCTTCGATTGAGGTTTCCCATCCAAACACTAACCAGGCCTTTGCCTGCTTAGCTTCTGAGCCCAGAAAGGGGTGGCTGAAATATATTTAATGATATTTAATGTGAAATGATATCGTTAACCCTTGACTTGCAAACACTTGTCTAGTGACTATTTGAGGTAACAATAGCACTGGAAAATGTGCTTATCGCTGGTCCTCATACTTACGACCATTGCAACAATTCAAAGGCTTAACATGTACAGTATTTGCCACAGTTCCACCATCTGGGAGTGATATGATTGCCATTTCTGACCCTCCCAGCTGGCCTCTGACAAGCAGGGAAGCTGGATTTTGCTTAACAACCTCACGTTCCCCTTGTGTTTTGCTTAACAACCATGGCAAAAGTGTTTATAAAATCAGATGGGAGCTTACCTAATAACTTCATGAAAACAGAGCACAAGCTCCCATAGCCCCATTTCCAAACAGCAAAACCACTGAAACGTGTAATACTTTTAGCCCTTTTTTTGTGTGAAAACGGTGGAGAGGAATCCATTTTTCTGTGTGACAAGGATTACTGTTCCAATGAATAGAATTGTTTGTTTGCTGCCAACCATCGAAGCATCTGTAGTGCCTAGATAATAGTATCATAAATACAGGCTTCCCTGGCTTTATGCTAGGATTATATTCTCAGACCCTTTTAGTGTCCAGATGGAAACGGAGCGACTGCTCTCAACTGATCAAAACTCCACCAATCTCTGCCCATCCCTAGCATACAAATCACAAATGAGAACAATCTACAATACAGATTTCAGAAATTGTGTTCTGATTTTAGGTTTACACTGAAGGATCAACACGCAACTTAACTTCCAGAGGTTTGGTTCAGTAACGGGTTTCGGTTCCCGTTGCAACCGGTACACTGCAACAGAAGCCGGGCGTGCATCAGGGGTACATGTGCTGCGCATGCATGCGCGCCCACCGCTTGTGATACTCCAGCTGCTTGGTGGAGCGTTGCTCAGGCATCGTACACTGCCCGTGCGTGCGCATATGACCCATTTCTTTCAAATACAGGTAAGGAACAAGAGCGGGTGGGCGGGCCCTCCAAAGTACCGTTCTGGTATGGTGGCTGCTGCTTCTGGCAGGCACCGGTACATGCGTACCGGGGCGTACCGCCTGCAACCCACCACTGGCTTGGTTCCATCTTCATATCCAGAACAGCAGCAAAAAACATATCTAGAAGTACAAATATTGCTTTAGAGAAAGGCTCCCTAAAGTCAACGGTTGCTGGCTTTGATTACCTACGAGTGTTCTGACCAAGGCTTCCCAAGATCATGAAGCAGACTCCTCCTCGTCTCGATAAAATCTCTTTTATTTAGGTTAAAGGGAATTCCTCTCCAGCAAAGTCCCAGCAGTCTTTCATGAGATTTCGGTTCCACCACAAAACCGCGGTAGACTAAAGCGCGTGTGACTAAAGCGCGGTGACAAAACCGCACCGTCAAAACCGTGCGACAACAGCGCGCCGACAGAAGCCCGCTGTAACATAACCCTAAAAATAACCCTAAACCTAACCCTAAACCTAACCCTAAACCTAACCCTAAACCTTACCTTAAGTTAAATCGCGCTTCTGTCGGCGCGCTGTTGTCGGCGCGCTGTTGTCGGCGCGCTTTTGACATCCCGGTTTTAGCGCCGCGCTGTTGTCGGCGCGCTTTTGACGTTCGCGGTTATGTCGTGCCACGGAGATTTCACAACCTCAGAGTTGCCAGGCCGATAATTTCCAAATGCCACTCTGTGGCAGCAATAACTTGGCAAGAAGTCAGGAACAGACTTTCACCCTAATGAATTGAACTATTTGCCTCCTGAAAACTCCCCTCCCCTTTCGCTCCTCTTTATTTCCTATGGAAGGGGCCATTCACCGTCCACCTGTGCCTTTAGTCCCAAGTCGGCCTTGTTCCTTAGCTGTTCCCTTCTCCTGGCAACTCTGTGCATGCGCACATCGGGAACAGGCTCCAATTCTTCTTCTACCTCACTGATCTCCAACTCCGAAGGCAGCTGATAACTGTCTGATGGCCCTGGCCCCACCTCTGCCTCCGATGCAGAGCCCTCATCAGAGCCTTCCTCAGGCTCCAGGACTGGCCCATGTTTCTCCCCAACCTCCTCACTGTCTGAGTCACCCGCTCTGCTGGGGTGCCACGAGTTTACATTCCAAAATGATTAAATCTAGAACTTTTAGCTGTGTTTTGTGTGCCCCTGCTTTGCATATTTGTGAGACCTATATCTGTTGCAGTGCTGATTAAAAGTCTGGCCAAATTTAATTGGAATAGTGAATTTCTGTCAACTGTTAAATTTGTGAGCCTGATTTTACTTTCCTGTTTGGAACGATGGCACATTTTTAGTAGCACAATTCAAATTACTTAATAGACCCACCATGATGACTGGCACTATTCATTATAATGTATGACAGCAAGGAGCATTTCATACAAGAATACATACTGTGCAAAAGTGGGCAATTAATTTTCCCAAGGTGTCATGTGAGAAATGGGGATTGCTGTGGAAGGCCAAATAAATAGGGACCGTGAAGGTGCGTAGGCACGCATGCACGAACATACTAAATTGAATAAAAATTGCAGTCGTCTTCAAAATAAAATGCAGTTGTATTGCATGCATGGCACACATTTATATCTTATTTCCAATTTCTGACTGACCTCATGTGAACTCGACAGGGATAGCCAAAGGGCTGGATGTGGCCCTTTTATGTGGCCATAAAATGCCCAGATGTGCTGTGCAGTATCAGTTAAGTAGTTCATTTCTCTTCGTTAAAAATGCTTTCCATTTCAATAAATTGATTCATAACAGTAACTAAATATAATAAAATGCACAAACAAAGATGAAGTTACATACTTTATGAACACAAAATATTGCTGCCAGGTTTGGTAGGTTTTCTTTTCTTGTGTAAAGGAGATGGGATTGGATGTTGTGTTCAATCAGTTTGTCGGCTCATATAAATGTATTGTCTATTTGAAGGATATTTCCAATTCATTCAAATGATACAAAAGTTAAGCCAAAAGTTAGGTAAAAAGGAGCAAAATATTTCAACAGACATCAAAATAAAAATCACTAAATGTGTACTTACCATCTATATGCAACTTCTTGAAACCGGTGAAAATTCAATGTGAAACAAGGAATATATATTTAATAATGAATGCATGTATTGATGTAAAATTAATGCATCGAGCTACCAAAAATAATTGTATTTACTATTACATGTCCATGTCTGAACATTCTGAAGACAAACTGATGAAAGGAATATTATTTAATCACATTAAGCTGGTTTATTAATCATGGCTTACTGAACAAACCAAACCACAGGAGCTGGTTGGTACAATTCACTAAAGAGCTGTGCTTCCAGAGTGGTTAGAATGCAATATTGGCTACTAATTCTGCCGACTGCCAGGAGTTCGAGTCTCACCGGCTCAAAGCTGACTCCGCCTTCCATCCTTCCGATGTCTATAAAATGAGGACCCAGATTGTTGGGGGCAATAGGCTGACTCTGTAAACCACTTAGATGGGGTGCAAAGCACTCTGAGGTCTAAGTGCTACTACTATGTATGAATTAGCTTTGAAGAGGTGTACAGTTCTTGAGCTTCAAAGGCCAAAAGATGCCTTAGGCCACACAGGAATCTCCATATCTGTCTACAAGTGTTAATTCATCATCTGTTTTTTCCTAGATCATGTAATGACAGCCCTCAGTTGTTCCAAAATGCTAAATGTACAACATTCGAGCTCAGTACTTGAGTCTCTGTCCATGTACATGTTTAGAGGCAAGAGGGGAAGGTAAAGGATTTCCATTTTTATTTCAAGGCAATGCTCTTTTTTCCCACTACCTTTATCAAAATTTTATCTAGTTTCACCCAGAAAGTAAAGGTAGATGATAAGTAGTTTCACCCACTAGAAGGAATTACAGTATAAGGAAGTTTAAGATGGGGATTGGCATTATTTAGAATAAGTGCTTGTATCTTCAAAATGATTTATAGAGGACTAGAGTAGGTTTCAATGTTGTTTTTCTCCATTTTTGTGGATGTTTAAAACCAACCCAAATAATGTCCCCCAACTTGTTCTCCTTTTTAGGGCTTGGTTCCTTCCTATATGAGCAATGGATTGCAGTGTTCCTCCAATGTAGTAATTTTTCAGTAATTTTAGCAGTGCAATTCTTGATGTTGAGAGCTGGGAACTGCATGTGGTCCATCCTTTGCCAATTCCGAGTTATTGCAAAATTTCTAGACATCAGAAACACCTGCATTTTTGTGATCAAACGTGCTATTTAGGTTGTTCAGTAAATACATTTCACTGGAAACGTCAGATGAACAAATGGTCCTCTTTATTTAATAAAAACAAAATGCTTTAGAATATACCCACCACATAATCAAGAAAACATAATGCTCGTTAGGAAGTTTCAGTCCGTTTGAATACTGCACAGTTAACTGCAAGCACAAGGCAAGATGAAAAGAAACTCTATTAAATGAAAAGTAAACAAGTTTTATTTCTGGAAATTAAAGTCTGCACAGACTAATCACTCGTCCTGACAGGATCAATTTTAGACCATCTGATTACCATTCTCTTCCATTGACATTTACAGACAAGGACACAAATATCAGTACTCTGGAATTGCTAAAGCAGAGAAAACATGCAACAGTTGCAGAAATTTGTTTTACAGTAGAATCAGCGCATTTTGGGGGTGTGGGAGGGGGGATAGACAGCCATATATGTCAAGGCTTAATATTTTGCTTTATTTCTCTTCTAAACTCTTCTTTGCTCTCATCTTTGTCAACTGCTCCCATTCACACCGCTTCATCTGTTCGGCATCATACCGGCCCAATTCTCTTCTGCATCAAACAGAAACTTTTTCCCATTTCCGAATGCCTTCAGATCAGGAATGGAGTTTGGCCTGATTAATATTATGCTTGTTTTTTGTTTAGAAAGACAAATGGGTCGGGTGGAGACTAAGCCCGATTTTCAAATATACTATGGCAAAACAAACATGCACACAAATAATTCGGTGAGAAGATTCGGTACCGGAAATCTGAGAATGAAGATGGCCAATACTTCTAAAGCATCTTGCAGAAGCAAGATGCTTTAGACACATTGCAAATTTGCTGCATTGCATGCTAGCTATTATTGGCGATATCAACTTTGATCTAAGCTGCGACCTGGCTAATTTAGTGATACACTCGGTCTAGGGGGTGTGAGGAACTCTGATCACAAAATGGGTCTGTACATTGGCCTCGCCAAAAATATCTCTCCATCACTCCTTTCACAAGTCAACACTTGTTCTAACCAGCTTTGCTTCAGGCACCTGGGTACAAATATGGCCACAAGACAAATAAAAGCCAGAAAGTTACGGCATGGTATTTCCTAGGGCAGCTGTCACCTAACTACACTGAAGTCTGGAGCGGAAGATTTTGTGGATATCCAGGGGCAATTTGTGGCATGCGTTTCCGAAGGCTAAGGAAAATGCGAACCCAAAAGATGTACACCGCATCAATGACAGGTAGTTAAGTAACAATCCAGGTGAAGGAACCCTACGAAGAGGGAGATATGGTAAAGATCAACCATTGGTGTTGAAGTGAAATCGCATGTCAACAATTTACATTTAAAAAAAGGAAAAACCCCTTATAAAAAAGATGTTACTAAGACACAGCCACAATAAGTTAAGTGCTTCTGTAAAATAGCATGCTGCTTATTGTCTCTAAATTCCTATATACGTGGACAGCATAGTTGTATATCTGAGGTACATTAGTTTATATATGTATAGATAAACATTGTAAAAAGGTTATTTTTTTCCATCCAGTTTTTTGTCTTCTTCATCTCCAAGGAAGAACAAGGGAAACATTCCTAAAAGGCAGCCAATGGCCACTCCAATTGCTTTACCCTAAAAGAAAGAAAGAAGAGAATGAGATATTCATTTAGGATCAAATCTGATACTAAACATCATTTATGCACAGGTGGTCCTCGACTTACGACCACAATTGAGCCCAAAATGTCTGTTGTTAAGCGAGACATTTGTTAAGTGAATTCTGCCCCAGTTTACGATCTTTCTTGCCAAAGTTGTTAAGCGAATCACTGCGGTTGATAAGTCAGTAACCTGCTTGTTAAGCGAGCATGGCTTCCCCATTGACTTTGCTTGTCAGGTCACAAAATGGGATCATGTGACCTTGGGACACAGCAGCGGTCATAAGTACGAATCAGTTGCCAAGCATCTGAATTTTGATCACGTGATAATAGGGATGCACCAAAGGTTGTACCTTTGAAAAATGGTCATAAGTCACACTTTTTACAGAGCCGAGGTGGCGCAGTGGTTAGGGTGCAGTACTGCAGGCCACTTCAGCTGTCTGTTATCTGCAGTTCAGCGGTTCTAATCTCACAGGCTCAAGGTTGACTCACTCTTCCATCCTTCCGAGGTGGGTGAAATGAGGACCCAGACTGTGGGGGTGATATGCTGACTCTGTAAACCGCTTAGAGAGGGCTGGAAGCCCTATGAAGCGGTATATAAGTCTAACTGCTATTGCTAACTGCTATTGCTATTTTCAGTGCTGTTGTAGCTTTGAATGGTCACTAAATGAATAGTTGTAAGTCGAGGACTACATGTGGTTCAGGCTGAAGTTTTCAGATTAGGAGTTCAGCACTTTGCACAGGAAATAACATGCAATTACCGTATTTTTCAGAGTATAAGACGCACCAAGATTTTGAAGAGGCAAGTTTTTTAAAAAAAGTTTTTGCACTCTGCAGACCTCCCAAAAATGGCCTGGTTTTAGTGAAAATGGGGCCATTTTTTGTCAGAAAAAGGGAATGCATAGCCCTTAGGAGACTTGTAGAGTGCTCCTGGGAGGTTGTGGGGGGGGGCAAAAAAGAGCAAAAAACGGCCCATTTTCCACTCATTTTTGCCCTTCCCAGCCTCCAGGAGCACACTGGAAGCTTCCTAAAGGCTAGGCACAGCCATTTTTGCAAAGAGGGCAGGATTTCGGGTGGCCAAAAATGATGTATTCAGTGTATACGACGCACCCATATTTTCACCCTCTTTTTGAGGGAAAAAGGTGCGTCTTATACTCTGAAAAATATGGTAAGTAGATTTGAAATCCTCTTGTTAGAATCAGTTGTATGCAGATTATGATGCATAATCTACACTAAAAGGTTCAGTTTCTATTTTTATCCCCACAGGAATAACAGATAATAATGCATATGTTAGATACTTGCTTCAGTTATAGTGGTTTCCACCAAGGTCCTCTGTTCCAGCGGGAACAGAGGTTTAATCTCATTGGTTGAAGGGTCTGTCAGCTCCTTATAAAAGGGCTGCTGTCAGATTCAACCTTTGCTGGATTGTACATAGTTGCTACTGAGTTAATAAAGAGCTGTTGTTACTGTTAGCCTGTGTGTGCCTTTCCATTACCCAATCTAACAGCATACATAGTTGGTGTCCAAATTCTAGTGTTCAGGCAATATTGAAGTTGCTATTTTTCTCCGTCTTGGTTTCCCTTGAGCTCTCATCCATAAATACACATACTCACCAAGTGTGCACTAAGACGTGTTTGCCACATATCAGCTTGTTTGGGGGTGAGATCGGGAATTGAAAGGCCCAATCTGGAGGCCATAGCTTCAACATAGCCTGCAAGACTTGGGAGAAAAAAATATAAATACATTGAGCACATGAATCCCTGAAACATGCCAATTTTGCTTAATTTTGATTAACTGTAGAAAATTAAAGTTAGCCATTAAAGAGCCAAGCTGTGTAAAATTTTGCAATGACAACCCAGCACTGATAAACTATACAGTAGAAAAGGGAGCATTTTTAATCTTGAATGTAATATTGTTTTGCATCATTTATATGTGCAAAATGCATTCTAATTTAGGTATAGAATAGGTGGCAAACACTTAAATGCCTTCCTTTCCCCTTTGAGTGTTTTTAATATTCTTGCCTTTTTTTAAATACTTAAAAATATTTTTGTTTTGAATTATTATATTCTAATATCATGCTACATTTATTAAACCTCCTTAAATGCCCAATTGTCCCTGGAAAAGCAGAATATAAATTTAATAAAAACATAGTTCCCTGCTAGATGATTCTTTAGGTCATACTACAATGTCAACTTTTGAACTTCCCATTCTTCTTCATGTAAACATCTATTCTTAGCTGACTTGAGAACTGGGTAAGAATTCAAAAGAGAATGAGGAAATATGAACTCAACTGAGGGCAGCAGGCATGACTAATCTATGAAGTTAAACCCTTTGCTCCAAACCCTAACTTGAAGCGGAGTTCCAGCTTATATTATTCTTTACCAGCCTATCCTCAAACTCCAATAAATACAAATAGTCCTTGACTTACAACAGTTCATGTAGTGACCGCCAAAGTTGCAAAGGCACTGAAAAAAGTGAATTATGACCATTTTTCACAGTAATGAACTTTGCAACATCCCCACAATCCTTTTACCAAAATTTAGGTGCTTGGCAATTGGTTCACATTTATGACCTCTGCTGTGTCCCAAGGTCATGGGATCATCTTTGGTGACCTTCTGACGAGCAAAATCAACGGGGAAGCCAGATTCACTTAACAACAGTGTCACTAACATATCAACTGCGATGATTCACTTAGCAGCTGTGGCAAGAACAATTGTAAAATGGGGCAAAACTCACTTAACAAATGTCTCACTTATCAACAGAAACTTTGGGCTCCACTGTGGTTGTAAATCGAGGACTACCTGTATATCAAAATTAAAAAAAACATGAGGGAACATGCAAAGCATTCCCATGTTCAAATCAGGTTGTTAGTCCTTAAGATGTTATGGTGCTTTTCCAGCTATCATTCTGAGCGGAGACTAGCATTTTGAGCTTCAAATGATTCTATTATAGAAAAATACTGCAAGTTCATGAAAAAAAATATAATTAAACTTACCCCAATCCAGCTAAGTCTGAGACAAGATTTCCCAAGGCAGCAGCTAGATAGTTGGAAAATTACAGTATTATATACATTAGTAACACTGCAGAAAAACCCAGAAAATGCTTTATAACCATATTATTGCTTAAAACTAAAATTCTTCTTAAGATTATTATTGGATATATTTATATACCTCATAAAAGCTGATTTTCAACATAGAATAAAAATATAATATCAATCAGTCAGCTGTCATTTTTTTTAAAGTATGAGAACATCATAAATTTAGCAGGGTAATTTACAAAATTGTCCAGTAATTGGCCATGGTTGATCCCTAGGAGGGTAAGTGCTTCTAGGTTATTCCTATTAAAAGTGAAGCAACTGTCTCATGTGGAACCGGGGGGGGGGGGGGGGTTGTTTGCTACTCAGAGAATCTGAAACACAGTCCTCAGAAGAGGAACTTGTGGAAAAAATATTCTTTTAGATAGGCAATCCCTAAGAAGGAGTTTTAAATCAAAAAAGGACTTTGATTTGAGCCCAGAAACAACTTAGAAACCAGGGAAATTAATATAATGATACCAATTTAATGTCCCACAATGACTATACCTCCATTCTCTCCATTGTTTAGTATACATGTGTATGGATGATTAGTTCAAATTAGAAATCAAGCATCATGAAAGCTACGGGTTATTTTCTGCAAGTATCCCACTGGCCTCTGTGGGAAGGGAATGCTGATATGACAGATATTTAATCTGCTCCAACAATACACTGTTTATATTCTCTAGAGCAAGATCATGACAAACTTTGATCTACAATAAAGCAGTATTCAAAATTCTATTTAAAATTAAGTACGGTCATGTTTATTTTATTTGAAGAAAGCATATTCTATTCCTCAAAATTATTATCAAACTTTCTAAAATCAAACTATTGAATAACAACACATAAAAGATGATACAAATTTCTTCAAAAGCTGGAAGGAAAATGAGGAGGCCAATTCGTCATCTGGGGAATCTGGGTGTATATACTGTACGTTAAACTGCAACAGCAGCCTTAGCCAAAATCCAATATCACAAAATGGTCTGATGCCAAATGACTCATCTTTTAATCTGTTTTTAGAAAAGCAATCAAAAAGGGGTGTCCAAATAGGTGGACAGGTCAATAGAAACTCCTTTCCTCCAATAATACGTATTTTTATTTTCTTCACTCCCCCCCCCCCCACAAAAAAAAGTGCAAGATCTGCTTCTTTTCAAATGAATTGATAGTTGATCCACTGGTTGAAACAAGAATTGATCAAGTGACCTGTCACCTGGGGCTGATTATTGTAGGCTGGCTCAAAGTCTCCCAGCTGTTTTTCATGACTCAGACAAAACTAGAATTCACAGTCTCCTGGTTTCTAATTTGGTGCCTTAGCCACTAAACCAAACCATTGTTTCCTCCAAAGACAATAATAAATCACCCAATTATTGTTCAGACAATAAGTAATAATTATTTCCCCTTTGGAAAAAAAAAACCCTCAATTCCATACTCTTTCAATTACTTCTACAAAATAAATTCTCCCATATTGTTGTATCCATACAAAACAGCACTCAGATACAGCTATTTTTTTAAAGAGTAGAAATGCTATATTATTTACAGATAAAATTTCCCAAAATTGCGTTGGAAGAAGTAGAAGAAAAATATCAGGAAACTTCAGACAAAGATGGATATGGTTCCTAATTTTATCTCGTGATAAAAAGTTTCCACTGATGTTAAGCACATTCTTTCCTCAAACAGCAGCAAGGAGTTCTATGAATTTCACTGTGCATAGAAACATATATGATAAATAAACAGCTATAAATATCCACATAAACAGCAAATGGCCTTCATTACTTGCCTGCCATGGTAGAAATTCCAAGCACAATCCCTATTGATAACTCTATCTGTGTGCCCTAAAAATAACAGAGAGTTTCATTATCAACCACACATTATGTAGACAAAGCACCAGGAATCACTTGTAAGAAACAATGCAAGTGTAAAAAGAGGGAGGGGCGCACACCTGCTCACCTGTTCCTCTAGAACAGGGGTGTTAAACGCAAGGCCCGCATCCTTAGATGCTTAGATCTGAACCACGGAGCCACCCTGGAAACAGCAAAGGACTGGCCCATGGTGCCTCTGCCAATGAAAACGGAGAGATCCTGAGGGCTGCACGTGACCTCCCCGAACTCTGTTTTTACTGGCAGAGGGCTGCAGGAGGCTGTTGCGGCCAAAAATGGAGCCGGGGGGGGGGGGGGCGCATGCAGCTCTCCTGGGCTGTGTTTTTGCTGGCAGAGAGCTAGCAAAACAAACTAAAAACTAAACAAAAGGAGAAATGTTTCTCCTTTTGCAATTCATGCAAGAATGGACAGGAAAGGAGAAAGGGAAAGAGGAAAGACAGCAAGGAAGGAAAAATAAAGGGAAGAGGAGAAAGAAGAAGAAAGGAGAATGATAAAGGAAGAAAGGGGGGGAGGGAGGGAGATTATAATGAGTGTGAGGGAGAGTCTGAGGAAAGTCTTGCCTTAGTACCTGGCCATCACAGGTGACATCAAGGTGGCCATGCCCACTCACGCCCAGGTCAAACACAACCCTGAAGCGGCCCTCAATGAAATCGAGTAAGACACCCCTGCTCTAGATGATACTGCATTGGTGTAATGGTGTGTTAAAACAGAACCGAAACTAGCAATGCTGCATTGCTGCAATACTAGAAATATTTCAGTATATATAAAGATTGGTATCAAGATGACTTACCGCAGCAATCATAATGGCATTATCAAAAAATCCAAAGCCTACAAAAGGTAGTGCATTGTGGAAGAACACTAGAACAAAAAGAGAGGTGTACAATGTTTTAAGTACTTTTAAATCACCGTTTGCAATTATATCAAAAAATATGGCGTTGTTTGTTATTTATCCAAATAAGGGTTGAAATGTACTTAAAATCCCAGGCACGCCACTCTGTTTTTATAAATAACCAAAACAAAAAGGGGCTTTTCCTACTCTCTTGAATACCACTAACCACCAGCAATTTGTATGCAGCAATCACCAACACCAAAGTAACTATCTCTGAAAGACCAGATCCATTCTGAGTACTTTCTAGATAATTCCATCTGCAGTAGGGTGACGCAGGGGGAGAAAGCAGCACATACATAGAGGAATCAGTGACAGCCACTGGTGGAATTGCTCTGGACACAGCTAAACAAGTGATTTTAGCCGATCTGTAACTGGGAGAGAGATATGAGGAAGAATTCAAAAGATCCTCATCAGAACAGACCTCTGTTGTAGAGCCTAAAATAGCATGGCTAATAGTGTCCGTCCGTCCCCCCAAAATGTGAAAACTAACAGCCAAATACTAAGAGTGGCAACACTGCAGTTATTGGAGGCTTTCAAGCCCTTGGAAATATCTGATTTAAAAAAAAATAATAATACAAAATAGACATAAGCATTTACCGTGTTTCAGTTGTCCAGTGGATGGTGGTGCAACCTCCAGCTTCTCTAAATTTAAAGAAAGGAATCTATAAGTATAGACATATTTGGCTAGTTATTTTGTACACAGCAGTGTTTAAATGTGAACATGTAGAATAATAATTCTGATGAGAAAAATATAGGTAAGGTAGATTCTCCCAAACTTCACTGGGATTAAAAAAAAAACCCTGTCCTTTCAGTCACTAAATATGACGTAACATTTTTTCTTAACTTTGTTATCACTATAATCAGTATCCTACAATTTTAAATGGCTTATCGTATTTAAGTAATAGGCAAGATGCAGACTTTGAAGGTGGGGGGAATCATTTATATTTTCATTATTCTAGATAAAACACACCCTTAGCCAAGAAAGGCAGAACTACTTTGACATCTCAACCAGTACTATAAAAAATATTAAACTGCCCAGAATAATTTTGTAACATTAGTTTATGGCTATCAAACAGTTCCATGACAGAAATCTTTATCAATTTCCACTGACTTCAGGGATTACTCAGGAAATAAAAATGGATTTAATTAACAATGAAAGAAATTGCTTAAGCAGTAGATCACCAAA
Organism: Thamnophis elegans; assembly: GCF_009769535.1. Lineage (NCBI taxonomy): Eukaryota > Metazoa > Chordata > Lepidosauria > Squamata > Natricidae > Thamnophis > Thamnophis elegans. The sequence continues at coordinate 67,133,005 of NC_045548.1, forward strand.
AATTGGCAGCGTAACTAATATTCACCAGACATAAATAGAGAATTAAGGATGTCATGAGCACGTATCTGGCAAGCATAGGGTAAAATTTATCTTAATTTTATGAAGTTTAAGGTTTCTGGGTTATTAAATAAAGATTTTAATTTCTGTTTGCAATGTGCAGTATACTTCTATTTAAGTTGTTTGGATTCACCTGACTAATATACATACGCCCTAAATCCATTTTTTGTGATAAGCAACCTATAGGCAGTTAACAAAAGTACTGATCATGGCTGGCAAAGAATTATGGCAAATGGGTATTATTTAATCATGTTTCAAACAAGTCAGGTGTCATGGGTAACATTAAGTTATGACTCCTGGTTTGCAAAATGACAGTAGCTGCATTCACAAATCACATTCAACAAGATCCAGGGTCCATCACATTTTTGAGTAACGTGCACACACAATAATATATTGGATCAAAGTTAGCTCTTACTGGTGACTATTTAGCACAATCTAACCCATTGATGGCGAACCAATAGCATGCGTACCACAGGTGGCACGTGGAGCCATTTGTCAGGGCACACGAGGCGCTGCCCTGTCAGCTGGCCAGCACATATGCGCCCGCTGGCCAGCTGAGTTCACCCTTTTTTAAAGCCATTTTTTGCCCTCCCCAGGCTCCAGAGGCTTTATAGGAGCCTGGGGAGGGTGAACCTCCCCTGTCCCCACTGCCCCCCCCGGAGGCCCTATGAGCTTCCCTGAAGCCTCTGAAGTGCAAAAAACTGGCCCTACGGGCAAACTGGAAGTTCAGGAACGGACTTCCTGTTTGCTCGGAGGGTCATTTTGACTGCTCTGGAGGCTTCAGGGAAGCCTCCTGAAGGTCCCTGAAGCCTCCGGAGGGCTTCCGGGGGGGCTGTTTTCGCCCTCCCCAGGCTCCTATAAAGCCTCTGGAGCCTGGGGAGGGTGAAAAAAGCATGCAAAAATGGGGGGTCGTGCCTGTAGTGCATGCATGCGCACTGGGAGGGTCGCGCATTGCATTATGGGTGCGGCATGCCCACACACAACCCCCTTGTGCTCCCTCCACTTATGGTACGCGAGCCAAAAAAGGTTCGCCATCGCTGATCTAACCTGTTTCGCCATGCAAAGCTCCTGGAATAAGTGGAGGAAATAGAAACAATACAATGCAAAATAAATATATTCCAGTTCAGAGCCTCTGAGAGAATGAAGACATGACATAAAGAAATCTACAGAGACAGAATGAGGGATTCTATCTTCCCCAAGTTTACCTTCTGTGCCTCAAATCTGGTACTATTTCAGAGTATATAAATATGTATTCATTTCCTCTCCAATCTATCTGTTAAGGCAAAGCCAGAAAGTCGCTTGATGGGGAGAATCTTAAATGCATTACAAAAAGGCTTTCCCCCCTCTTTGTACTAAGATTTTATTCAAGAATCCGTTAAAAATGGCATAATACAATAAAAAATGTTTGCACTGCTAGATAAGAGGCACAGGAATCAAATCAATATTTTAACCTTATTTCAATAAGTGGAATATTCTCTCAAACAGATTATGACAACAAAGGCTTCAATTGAATGTTTCATTTGCAGGTTTTATATGAATATGCAAATATTTATCAAAACATACTTTTATCAGTAACGTCCTGTCTTTGGCCTCATTAACACAAAAAAGTAGTTATCATTCAAACATGGATAAAAAATCCCAGAAGATCAGATATGTACTTTCTTGTGTAATATTAAATATTAAAAGTAACCCACATTCAAAATGTATTAATAAATGTATCATCTTCTATAATGTTTTCAAGCTTTCTTACAAGTAGTCTTTGATTTATGACCACAATTGGGATTAGAACTTCCTTAAGTAAGTGATGCAGCCCTTAAGTGAGTCATGCATGATTTTATGACGTTTTTTGCTGCAGTTGTTAAGGTAATCCGGCTTCCCCCATTGATTTTGCCTGTTGGAAATAGCAATACCACTTAGACTTCACAGTATTTTACAGCACTCTCTAAGTGGTTCACAGAGTCAGCACATTGCCCCCCCACCCCAATAATGTGGGTCCTCATTTCACCCACCTTGGAAGGATGGGAACTGAAACTGTTTGTTTCAAATGCAAAACAGCAAATTAAGCCACTTGGTGTGAGTTTCTAAATCTCATGCAAAAAACCTTCTGTAGCCTAACATTAGATGTGGTCCAAAGCCAAACGCCTCTTCAAAAATATCTTTTAGAGTAACAGTATTAATAAAATAAAGACAGTCTTGGAAGCAAGCAAGCAGCATGAAAAAACTGCTCTTCTCAGAGTTCAACTAGCTATTACGAGCAGGGCTACATAACAAAATGACAGATTATTTGGTCTGACCAGGGAGAATTCTTCAAATCATGGTTTGCTATTACATCCAGACAAGACAAAGGTGTCAAAATGTCCTAAATTAAACTGAAAATAACCCATAGTAAAACATATGTTAGAGGCCTTATCAGAATGTATAAGCTTTTCAGACCATTCTCACTTCATCTAAACTAATGTACCTGCTTAAAACATTATTGTAAATCCTTTAATTAAAGTGGGATCAGTTTAAATTAAACTTGCAAGCAAATTTTAATTAAGAATTTGGCTTGTGATTCTTTTAGACCAGCTCGGCAATTAATTCTTACTGTTACTCTGAAAGAAATCAAATGTTGATGCAGATGGAAATAACCAAAAGCATTTATACCAGAACATGCCCGATCGTTTGATGGGGAAACATTAGTAAGTTCATGTACGGTTGTTATATGACCAGCACCATTTAATTCACACCATGCCTTATTTATCAACAAATAGCAAAATTTACTATACCCAAAGCCCTAGGTATTTCTGCTGAGGCTACCTGTTTCACTGACATCTTAAATGGTACCAGCGGTTTAGGAAATCTGGATGCTAAAAAGTTTTCATACAAAAGAAACATCACGTTATTTTGCTTTCAGATGAACATTTTAAATTTTCACTATTCAAATCCCAAGTTTATTTATTTAGAAGTAACAGTCACTGACTTAATGGATATTACTCCCTTATAAATATTGTTTATCTTGCATCTTTTACTGTGTCACTAATGGAATTTACTCTGTAGGATGGAACATTAAACTGAAAACGAACCTTCACTCCACCTTCACCAAATTAAATATGTAACCATATTCTCATTTACTCTGGTCCACTGCACTTCATAAAAAACACTTGCACAAACATCTGAAATAGTACAGGGTTTCCTGCCTAAGCAGGGGGTTGGACTAGAAGACCTCAAAGGTTCCTTCCAACTTTGTTATTCTAAATTCACCTGCACAAACATATGAATTCTCATGCAAAAAAATGTGAAATATTTGTGATTTGCAGCAGGAAATAGCTTAGTTGGTAGTGCAGATTCTTTGACTTGAAGGCAGTATTAGTCCATTACTAAAATAAAACACAATCAATGGCAGTAGAGTTTGTTTTTTCATGCTTCCAACCCATCTTGTTGTTGATGGGACATTTTCACATACCATTTTCAGTATCACCAACTCATCATGGACTGATTCCCAGTATCCCCTGGTTTTCCTTACCAATGTCGTTCTTGCAATGTTATAAACAACTCGTGCAACCATCAGTCCGCCATTCAACTGAGCAACAGTGTAGGGCAAAAAACTGCTACCCACAAAATCTACACTCCCAGGGTACCTCAGAACTTGATGCTCTCACCACATCTGTTTTACATGTACATGAAGCCACTGACTAAGTCCATTAGCTGATTCAAGATCAACTAGCATCAATATGCTTTTTATGTATCTTGTCGTTTGACTGGACAAGCAATGCTGTTGCAATCATGTCCTAATGCTTAGACCAGGGGTGTCAAACTTGCAGTCCCCGGACGTGTCACATGCTGGCCATGCCCATCCCTGGTTTAGCAAGGGGGGGAGGAGTCGTGATACGTCATGTGACGACAATGTAATGTCACAAGTTTGACACCTCTGGCTTAGACATTGTGAGTGTTTGGACATGAAGGAACAAGCCGAACTCCACCTGGCAAGACTGAGTAGCTGTGGGTGTCTGGGCCCCTTGGTGTTCGGAATCCTCCAACTGTGTTCCTGAGTGGGGCTACATTGCTTTGTTTAGGTCTTGTGTGAAATCTGGGGATTCTACAGCTGCAGCTTGAAAAGCAGGAGGTAGATGTGGCCAGGAGGGCCTTCACATGGGATATGTGGCCCTAGCTGCACCCTTTTCTGAACCAGAAGGCACTTCTTACAATCATTGATTTGGTCGCTTTGAGATGCTTCATTGCAATGTGCCCTTGAAAACCATTTAGAAGATACAGAACACAGCAACACAAGCAATGATGGGGACTGCATCATGCCCATGTTATTGACTGACTTCCAGGTGCAATTTAAAATGGGGGTTGACATCTTTAAAGTCCTACCTGACACAGGGCCAGGTTATTTGGGAGACCACCTGTTTCCTATTTTTTTGCCCATCTCATAAATCTGACGCTTGGCTCATTCCTTCTTCCATCAATTCAGCAATGCCATCCTGCAGGACTCAGGTAGCAGAGCTTTCGTCCCTGCCTTATCAGTTTTAAAAGAGCCTAAAAAGGGCTCTTTCCCCAGCCCTTGAGTTAGGTTGGCAGGGGAACTTCATCATTGTCTGTTTTGGGGGCAATGGTTGCCGTTCACTCAAGATGTTATTTTGGGATTTATTCTTGGTTTTATTTAATAGATGTTTAAATGCCTTGAGTTGTTGGGGATTAGGCTTTGATCAAATAACAAAAAATCTGCAAGCAGCCAAAACAATTTTGCCTGCACTTCTAAGTTGGAAATGATTTAGCCGTGCAAATCAACAGCGGTGTGGTGGCACTGCAGCGATCACAATTTTGTTAATACAACTGGTGTAAAGTTCCTTGAAATTTCAATTACATGGGAGTAACGGGTCCCCGATTTTGAATGTATTTTTAAATTAGCGGATTGGGGGTACTCGGATTCAAAACATTTTGGCCTCTGCTTTTATTGAAGGTTACAGACAGACAGGAGACTGTTAGATAGATACATGTAATTTATTTATTTTTGTCTTTCTTAGGGACCTGTAATTCAGAACAAATGCAAAGGTTGTGAATCGGCAGGCATTCTCTCTTGACCCCTATTCAATGACAGAGTTGTCTGATACTCAGTCCACTTTCTTCACTTTAGACATGGAATCAATATCTTCAGAGGGGTCAGTGAATGCCTCATGTCATTACAAAGCCCTCCCTTTCTGGTGGGAGAAAAATTGTTTTCTCTTTTTTTAAAAGGCAGAAACTGGCACAAAAGACTAAGAAGACAGACAGGCCACTTTTCATCTCCCCAGCAGCCTCAGAACTAGTTAACTGGCATTGTAAAGAGCTAAATCTGAGTTGGGAACAGCAGTTGATATGAAGTGAATGAATCAGCAATTGTGTACATGCAAAAAAAAACCCCCAAAAAACCAAACAGAACATGAAATTTTGGGAGGCATCGGTGTAGTTCCCAAACTGCAGGAAATACTTTTTCTCCATTTCATTTTCCATGAGTCCACAGAGTTTCTGACTGACTGGAAAGTCAAGTAAATGGAAACAAAGACGGAGGAGAATAATTAGGATGATTTGTAGTCTGGAAACTAAGTCCTATGTTGTACTTTGTCTGGATCTTCTGAATGAAAATTCTTTAAGTACCTGGATTCTTTAAGTAGCTTTTTCATCATTCCAAGACATGGAATAATAAAGTTACAGGAAGAAAGGTTTCCATTGCATGTTGGGAAAAATCCTATAGCAGTAATTTGTCAACAAGTCCACAAGGCAAACAGGTGTTTTCATTCCCTGCCAGCAGACCAACAACAACCATCAATTTTACTGGCGAGTATTTGGTTTTAAAAATCTCAGAATACAAACTAGAGAACTCTCCTCAAATATTGGCCCATCACAGTCTTTAGAGGATGGAACTTCAGTTTCCAGATGGAACATGAATTTGTAAGAATTCCATGTAAACAGAACGAGGATTATTTTCGCACAGTACTGGAAAAATGAAGATATACTGCGAGATGAAGAAATAGTCAAGAAGATGCTAGATTGTGCAGAAATTGATAGATTGACACTGAAAATTAAACAGAAAGAGGATGGATGATATTATCCAACATGGAATTTATTTTACCAATGGTTGGAAAAAAGGGGGAGATAAATAATGTGATCTGTTTTGTTAAGCAAATTAAATACCCAGACAACACAATGTTTATTAAGCACTGACGAATGTATTTAACAGAAAACCAATAAAATAAAATAAAAAATACAGAATTCCATGTAAATATATACTACATTTTATACACTCTTAGTCCAAAGCTGTATTCTTGAGGCTTTGATTTCTGGTCTGATATTAAGTAAAATAATAACTCTGGTCTCCCTACAATGCCTATGATATGATGGAAAGTTTCCAGGAATTTGGACAATAATTACTGTATTTTTGGAGTATAAGACGCACCAAGGTTTTGAAGAGGCAAATTATACGGTAGCTGCAAGATCTGTGATCTGCATGTATCCTAATGCAAAAATGATCACATAAGTCAATAGTGTCCACCTTAGCAAGTTTAACACCGTGGATTTCAACTTGCCGAATTCCCCAATCATCCCAGGGGAATTCTGGGAGTTGAAGTCCACGGGTCTTAAAGTTCTCAAGGTTGGACACTTCTGAAGCAAGTGATATGTTTTTGCAAGTTGGAATTGTAAAGCGCTGTAGTTTTCTACATTATTCTTGGTAGTTTGACATTATTTTTTGTAATTCTTTGTAATATTATGGTATGATTCACATGTGGATTTGTGTAGCATTTAATCATCTGTCAATCTAGAATGATTGGTATCACATAATTACTATAACTTGATTAATTTAAAAAGAATTATGTCTGATTATGCTTTGAAGAGGTTTTTTTTAACCAAAGTAAGGGACACTTCTATCTGCAATCAAAATTTCTATTTCTGAGTCGCTACCATGTCCTCCCATATAACACCTTTTTCAGGAAAGCTGTTCAGCTGGTCCTATTTTTATGCCTATATATTATATAAGCCATTTATTGGCTAATCCAAACCTTCATTTCATCTACTTTAATAAATTCTGCTTCACTTTGAGAGAAAATTATGGAAACTGTTTTACACTTGAAACATTTATGACCTACTTTGATTCTTTCATGTAAATGTACCAAAGGAATTACAGTGGTACAACATTAAAGCACAGATCGCTGAATCAAATTTAGTTATAGAAAGAAATCTTCCAGCCACTACTACTACTGTTTCCAGGAACATTACTGGATTATTGTGATACTTTGGAATAATGGAAGCATAAAACCAAATGATTTTCTACCATGTAAAATTCTATTGAAAATCAGAACTGTATGATATTTGACTGATCATAAAAGTAACGTAAGAATTAGCATGCTTTTTGTTTCAATAATATTCAGACTGATACTAAAACAAGGAATAATTTTAAAAAAATAACTTAACAGACATTTGTGTTGTGTGCATATTCATTCTCTTCTCACCCCTTTGAATGGTCTGTGGCTTTCTCAATCTCAGGTCCTCTACCAGATGCCTGGGAGTTTTTTGAGGGTTCTGTGCAGTGCCTTAACAGCTGGACAGAGAGCTCCAATATAGTTCTAGTGTTCTGCTGGAGCCACTCTCCCAGCTTAGGAGTCACAATGTGGCTTGGTCCTAGCACCATGGGGACAATTTTGGTCTTTATTTTCCACTTCCTAATTCAGTGATGGCGAACCTATGACACGCGTGTCAGTGCTGACACGCGTAGCCATTTGGGGTGACACGCACAGGATTTCATGCGATTCATCCTCGGCTCCTGCACGGCCGCCGAGGATGAAAGAATCTGTGCTGGAGGAACGGGGGGGTGGGGCGGGACGTGTGATCTCCCCCGCCCACACTCACTTACTGTATCGCCGCCGCCCCTTTCTGAGCGCAGGGGCTGCTGGTAAGGCGTGCGTGCCGTGGGCACACACATCATCAGCGCGGCGAGGGAGGACCCGCAGGAGAGGAGCGCGGGAACAGTGCGCTGTTTATTTATGAAAGGCTCTACAAATTTAAACTCTGCAAGTTTGAGCATTGCTCACTCCATAGCTCAGCATGCAAAAGCGCTTAATGAGGGAGAATTTATTAAAGAAACTCTCCTAAGATGTGCGCCAGTTCTATTTCACGATATGCAGAATAAAGATGCAATTATTAAGAGAATATCTGAGTTCTCTTGGGGCGGGCTGGAGCGGCATGTTGATGAGGACGTGGAGCTGGAAGCAGCCGACTCCACAGCCCTGGTTCACGGCACCCCAAACAAGTTCAATAATATCAAGGGCAACATACGAAATCGACTGATGAACAAAGAAGTTACTAAGCAGGTATGTTAAATAATTTGTTTTTGGTTTATTAAATACAATTATATATTGCAATTATACATTTTTGTAGTTTAAACTATAAATTGCGCAAAATTATGTTTTTGTCGAAGTGACACACAACACGAGTTATGCTCGATTTTTTGCCGATTTTTGACACACCACGCCAAAAAGGTTGCCCATCACTGTCCTAATTCCTCTTTCTGGCATTTCTCCAAGTTTTTCATATTCCTCCTTCCTGATGTTGTGGTTTCTTGGCATTGCTACATCCATCAACACTGCTGCCTTCTAGTCTTATCTGCTACCACGATGTCTGGCTGATTGGCCAGTACCTGTCTGTCTGGATCTGGAAGACTCACAGAATCTTAGCTCTCTGGTTCTCCAACCTTCTGTGGAATCTCCCATCTGGAGTTGGGAAGATCTAGACCACAGATGTCAAACTCAATTTCATTGAGGGCCGCAACAGGTTGTGTTTGACCTCGGGGGAGTGGCTAGCTTGACATCACTCATGTCGGGGGCACATGTGGTGGCCCAAGCACTCTGCCAGAGAAAATGGGCTCCCAAGCTCCATTTTCAGCTGTGACAGCCTCCTGCAATGCTCCATTTTCACTGGCAGAGGCAGAATGGAGCGGTCCTTGGTTTTTTCAGGGTGGCCCTGCGGGCCAGATCTAAGCACCCTGAGGGCCGGTACCAGCCCCTGGGCCTTGAGTTTGACACCCCTGATCTAGACTGTACATTGTGCAAACGTTTCTGTACACAATGCCAGCTCTTTCGTTGTGCCATTCAAGTGTATGCTATGCCTGCTTGCATTTTACACCTTGCCACTATGTGTTGAGACTGCCTCTGAGACCTCTTAGCGTAGTCTGCACTCAGATCCTGTCCAGTGTGATAGAATGGTCTTATGCTGCTATGAACAGTCCAACCCCTGGTAGGATTTCCCAATGTCTGCCACCTCAGCTGTCTGTCTATGCAGAGGTCTGGTCTTGCCATGGCACTTCCCTGGCATGATCTTCCTCCCTTGTCTGCTGCTGTCTCAGGCATTCTCCCATCAGCTCATCCTTACCCGTGTACTCATGGATGCTCTGGGCTTCATCCAGGACAGTGGCTCACTAAACCCACCAGCTCTCTTTCTCCTATCTATTCCACAACAGAAGAGAATGAATACACTTATAAGGTGTTTTTTTTTAATCCCACCTTTGTTATTTTTAAATAACTCAATACTGTGAACTGAATTCACAACTCTGTTGCTCTTATTCCTCTGTAAAAAAGAAGAAGCATGCAGCTCTTTATCACAGATTAGACTAAACTATTTAGGAATGAAGCAACTAAAAGATCTCCATTATTTTTTACGTTTTCTATACTCACATGGATGCCTAAGACAGTTTGTTTTCCAATGGCCTCTTTAATACCATATATAGCACTGAGGGCTTACTGCAGTTTCAAATACTGACAGGCTGAAACCCCAAAACATTTCTAGATCACTGCGAATGAAAAATATCCATAAAAAAATAAATGCGGACTTTCCACCATGGGGAAGGTACAGGATTGAGGCAAAATCAGACACAATTTTTTCAGCAGAATCTATTTACTGCTAGTTCTCTTCTAGGGTATTCAAAAGAGTCTTCATATTCCAGCACCTTTGTTGCATATTTTCTCACTAAGGAAAGTGTGAGGAAACATAACAGAAGTGCTGAAATGAAAGCCCTCTGAACAGGCAATAGCAATTATAAATCACAACAACCCACCAAAAAATAGCAACGTGCACATGTAGTACATCACACAAATTATGCACTTGCTGCCTGGTATCTGATGCAAGTTGCAGTATTTGTGTCCATCGTCCAACAATCCACAAGCCCCAATTTAAATAGGCTTCAGACTGGCAAGCATATTAGCAAAAACATGAAGGTGGGATTTTAAACTCTAAGAAAATTACTTAAAAGATTCTAGTTTAAAAAGCCTGTAATTAAGAGAATAAGAACACATAAATATGCACGAAGGGGATGGAAAGTATTTCTTCTATTGAGCATTCCTCCAAGACTAAATAATAATACGCCAGTCTCTTATCCCCCAGGATAGGAACAGTTCAAGCCATTCAATTCCTTCAAGGACACCATTATATGGATCAAGGTCAAATGCAAGCTACTTCCTAAATGCATAAAATACAAAACTTAGGCATAATAGCTTGCAGTTAATAGTCTGTAACAGATGAAGATAAAAAAAAGCAAAGCAAGCAGTTTTGATATTTTCCATTTCAAAGGTTGACATAGCTGAAGTACTGCTCTGAATTTATCAGCTGGCTGACAGCTGTCCATTTTTTTCAAAAAGAGAATGAAAAATTAATGTGAAAATAATAATAGGCTCATAGCTACTTTAGACTTCAGCACAATCACATGCACGCAGGCTGAAACTCATAATTAGCTGTCATTTGTTTTGGAAAAAGCTGAGTGGGCATTATTTGCACTATGATGCAACTCACATACGTAACTGGAAATTTAATGCAATTGCTCATAGTTAAGATTAATTCACATACCATGCTATGCCAGTATTTGCTTTAACCAACATTTGTTGATTAAGGCAGGGTCCCATTTTATTTATAATTCAAATCTATAAATCACAATAATTTGCTATCAATAAGCTATTTCAAAGTGAAGCAAACTATATTAAGCAAGATTTAGCATGAGGTGTGAACACAACTTAAGTACTTTGACACTGGAAATATCTAGCCATATTCTGCAAAAAATGAATTCGTTCATTTTAAGATGTCATTAGACTATCTTTGCTACACTAACACAGCTTAGAGGTATAAATTAATGTATCTTAATTAATTACATCTAAATGTGTCAGATTTCTTCTTTTTAGCCCGTTTCTATTAATACTAATTAAGTTTCTCTTCCCTTTCTGTTTCTCCTGATGTGAATAATATAGATTGTAAGCAGTTAGACATGGGCATTCTACTTCTTTATAAAATGTTATTCAATGTTGAATTCAAGCACTCAATCATGATCCTTAAAACATGGTTTCTTTTACAAAATATAATAACTCAAATTCAGGCAATACTGTAAGTCAAAACAAAAACAAATTAAGTTTGATGTATAACATACATGAATTCAATCTGTGCAATAATATTTAAATAATGCTGCCCCAAACTGCACAATTAAAGTCTAAAAATAAGCTCAATACTCAGTCAAGTATATTTATATTCTATTCCTTTACAATTTAAAGTGGTTGCTCTATATTCATAAACTATCATCCATCTTAATAGTCAATACAGGTAGTCCTTGACTTATGACAATTGAATTCAAAACATGTTGCTAAGCATAACATTTAAGTGAGTTTTGCCCCATTTTACAACCTTTCTTGACAGTTGTTACATGAATTTGGCTTCCCCATTGATTTTGCTTGTCAGGTGGTTTCAAAATGTGATCACATCCCCCCCCCCAGGGCATTGCATGCCAAGTTGAGAAGGATCCAAATTTTGATCACGTGACCATGGGGATGCTGCAATGGTCGTAAATGTGAAAAACAGTCATAAGTCACTTTTTTTCAGTGCTGTTATAATTTTGAACAGTCACTAAAATGGTTGTAAGTTGAGGATTACCTGTAAAGGGCACAATTCAATACAAGTGTTCTATTGATATTATTGTTCTCAGCAAAGCAAAAGGAATTACAGGTAGTCCTCGACTTACAACCATTCATTTAGTTATCAAAGTTACAACAGCATTGAAAAAACTGACTTATGACCCATCCTGACACATATAACCATCACAACAACCCCACAGCACATGATCAAAATTTGGGTGCTTGGCAACCAGCATTTATTTATGATATCAGAGAGCCATTTGCAACCTTCCCAGCTGGCTTCTGACAAGCAGACAATGGAAGAAGCCAGATTTGCTTAATGACCTTGTGATTCACTTAATAACTGCAATGATTTGCTTAACAACCGTGGCAAAAAGGTCATAAAATGCAGTGCAACTCACTGAAAAACTGCTTGGCTTAGCAATGGAAATTTTGGACCCAATTGTGGTTGTAAATCAAGGAACACCTATATTCCACCACATCACATACTTTTTTACTTGAGGGATATGCAATCTTCCAGAACATCATATATGTGTTATATATGTATACTGTGGCAGCTCTCAAGTTCCACTGAGACATGTGCACCTGTTAGCTGCTAATTACAAACTGCTAATTAGCACCAAAAAAAAGCTAGGAGTAACTGACATTAGCAACTGTATTGCCACAATGCAATATGGTTATTTAGTATCACTCTACAGAAGTATGCCTCCGTTCTAGTTTTGTTCATCAGGGTTAAAAGTTATTGAAGAAAGTTGTAGTCTACGTAGACTTTCAGAAACAAATAGTAAATAATTCAATTGATTACATTTGAGGGAGAACCACAATCAACACTGGCAATGAACGTTAACACTCAGGTGTTTTGAACAGACACATTGTTATTCCCTTTTTGGGTGGGCAGCATTATGCAGAGTGCTGGGGAAAAAAATCAAAGAAATTAAAGGTATACAAATCTTGGGTCAAAATACTACTTTCCCCTATATTTTTGTGCATATTTTGGTAACACTTGACACAATATTCTCCGAGGTCCTATGTCAAGTTTTTTTTCCCATTTCATTTGGCTTTGATCCCCGACTGAAATTAAGCCAACTCTGTAAATGCTCTAGATTGGTACCTGTTCAAGTTCCACTGCTTAAATTAAAACATCAACAAACCAATTGAGGCTCCGAGAAGAAAATTGTGCTAAAACCTTATCAGTCCTTGCATGCAAGCTGCAGTTGGACACTATCAGGCATACCAATGAATCATCAGACAGAATTGGAACCGAGGGATATGCACACGTGCTGAAGCACCAGAAACAACTTTAAAATGGATGGAAACTAATCAAAGAGAACACCAACCCAGAACTAAGGAAATATTTCCTCACCGAACAATTAATCAGTGGAGCAACTTGCCTTCAGATGTTGTAGGTGCTCCAACACTGGAGGTTTTTAAAGAAGAGATTGGTTAACTATTTATCTGAAATGGTATAGTTTTTTGTTTGAGCAAGGGGTTGGATTAGAAGACCTCCAGGGTCCCTTCCAACTCTATAACAAAACTTTCTACAGTACTGAAAACATTCCACACTTCTAGAAATCATTGTTTCTGTACTTTTTAATAAAAGAGACCTGCTGGAAGAGGCAATCGAAGTTACACAGTCTTCTTGCACCATGGTCTGAAACAACTAAAGGAAAATATGAGAAGAGGCCATTCAGATGTCACTTAGGGCACAGTAGCTGGTACAGTAACACTCATCCTGCCTGGGATTCAGCTGGAAAAGCAAGTAACAAGCAAAAAACAAACAACCCCCCCTCCCCCAACAACTGCACGTGGCCAACCATCAGCTGCAGCACACGGGATCAGCAGGGAGCAGAATATTTTCCTACAGCAAAATGCAGGCATGCACACGCCTGTTTGGGATTTGGAAGCATTGGCTTATTTCAATGCAAACAAGAAGTGGAATGACATGATCCTAGAGTCGCTGCAACCCCCTACCCCCCCACCCCGGAATGGGTCAACGTGCTGCACAATTTAACAATTGTATTTGTTTAAAGCAGTGGTTCCCAACGTAGGGGGCCCACGCCCCACAAGGGGGCAATTTGGTTTTTAATGGGGACAATTTGAACCTTGTTTAAACCAAGTTAATGCGTGAGTAGAGTTCACTTTTTGAGTAAAGTAAGAATTATATGGGGGGGGGGGGGCAACAGGATTTTAAAGATGCTTAGGTGGGGCAAAACTGCCACTGGTTTAAAGTAAATAAAACAATCTGTTTTAGTGTTTGCCATTAATGCTGTCCCACCTTTTTGTATCCTTTAATTTTTTTTAATGATTCCATCCCATCACCCTGTTTCTTTGATATTAGCATCCCTTTTGCCCTGCAGCCAGTAGCAAGTTGGCAATGGGAAGTTGTCATACACACACACACAGGACCCAGTTTGATTCATTTGGATTTCCTAGCAAAAATCGCGCCAAAGCAGCCTTCAAGAGCCAACATTCCCAAACTGGTCCTTTTGGGGGGGTGGCTAGGTGCGTGCATAAGTGCACCAGCGTGCCTACCGTCCCTGTCCTACTGTCCCCATGCATTTGTACCCCTTTCCTGTGTTCTTATTCATCGTTTATTCTTATCCCTGCTATCTTGTACACGAGTGCCGAATTAAATCAAATCAAATCCCATCGCGGGCACCGACTGACTGCGCGCGTTCAAGTGTTTTATACTGGACTTCCCAAGAAAAGCAGCCAGCCTGGCACTGGGGATGCACCCCCGCCGCACCCCTCCCCGACCCCGCTTTCCAAGACCGACGATCTCGCTGACACCCCGCCCCAAAAGATGCGTGTTCGCAATGACCCCCCTCCCCCCCAAAGCTGAGCCACAGCCAAAAGCGCGGCGCCCGGGGTCGGTTCACACGTGCACGGGGGTCTTTTCTCTCCGCCTGCCCTCCGTGGCGAATGGGGGGGGGTGTTTCTCCTCCTCACCTTGGGCGATGGCGATGGACTCGAAGCGGTGCAACTCCCTCAGCAGGCAGCTGCGCTCCGTGGAGTGCAGGCTGTAGATGAAGTCGCGGGCCCCCTGCGCCGTGTTGAGCGCCTCCACCGGCTCCTTCTTGGGGTGTGTGCCCAGCGGCCGCGGGGAGCCCAAGCAGGAGGCCGCGGCCGGCGGCCACAGTCCGTCTCCGGGCCGGGGGGCGCGATGGAGGGCGCTGAGGCGCCGTCGGAGGAGCAGGAGGCAGCGGCACCCGCCGAGGCGGGACGCCCGATCGGAGGAACCGGCCGAGCCCAAGCGCAGCGCCAACCGGCAGCTCAGCCACGTCGGCGACGACATGCTGCCCGCCCGCCGGCTCGGCTACCGGCGCTGGGAAGGAGAAGGGCGGCGGCGGTGGTGGTGGTGGCGGGGACGCCCGGCCGCGGGGAAGGCGGTACTCATGAGTCTGTCCCGAGCCTTTCCTTGGCCGCGCCCTGCCCGGCGGTCCCGGCGACTCAGAGCCCGAGGACGGCTCCGGCCAGCCGCCGCATCTCCCCTCAGAAACCAACCGCGGCAGCGAAGGAATCCGCCTCTCAGCTCCCGCCTCGCCTGTCAGGCTGGACTGAAAGGCGGGAGGTGGCCGGCAGGCGCCACGCAGGCGCGCTGGCCTCACTTTGCCAATGGCCGCGGCCCCGCCCTCCCACGCCTTATCAACCAATGGGAATGCCTTCTCTTTTCCTCTCCGCTTTCCCCCCCCCCCCCGCTGCTCCTAATTAGATGCGGGGAAGGATGATATTCTAGCCACGCCCACATCCCTGCAGATCACCGCCCCGCCCCCTTTTGCTTCCTTTGATTATATATCGAGGTTGACCGTTGAGTGGCAGCCCAAAACTCCAATTCCTGGCTCAATCATGGGGTGATCCGGATCTTTGCTACCTAAATAAGACAGCCTCCCCACCTTCAGTGCACATTCTCTCTTGCATCCTCTCCCTTGGGTGTGGTTGTTCTCCTTCGCTCTTGATGACTTCATGGAAACATCTATATTATTTCTCTGGGAGCGGCCCAGATGTTCTGCTAAAAATATAAAGGCAATGTCTGCAAGCAGAGTTTGGTTGCTTGGTTCGCACATAGGGCAAGACATAGTGGCTCAGAGGCTAAGACACTGAACTTGTTGATAAGAAAGGTTGTCAGTTCGGCGGTTCGAATCCCTAGCACCGTGTAATGGATTAAGCTCCCGTTACTTGTCCCAGCTTCTGCCAACCTAGCAGTTCGAAAGCATGTAAAAATGCAAGTAGAAAAATAGGAACCACCTTTTGGGTGGGAAGGTAACAGCATTCTGTGCGCCTTCAGTGTTTAGTCATGCCGGCCACATGACCACGCAGACGTCTTCGGACAGTGCTGGCTCTTTGGCTTTGAAACGGAGATGAGCACCACCCCCCTAGAGTCAGGAACAACTAGCATATAGATGCAAGGGCAACCTTTACCTTTACCTTTTTATGTACTGTATACATGTACATAACTATAGGGGGCAGTGTTCAGCTCTGTTTGCAGACCATGAAGCCAGCACTGTCTCAAGACATTTCTGCGGGCATGTGGCCAGCATCACAGATCCCTGTGATCTTCCCACCAAGTGGTGCCTATTTATCTACTCACATTTGCATGCTTTCAAGCTGATAGGTTGGCAGAAGCAAGGATCGGAGCTCAGCCCATCGTATGGAGTTCAGGTCTCGTGTGGGCTGCTAGCTGACAAACCCAAAGTCTTAACCGCTGAGCCACCACGCTGCCCAAATGTAGGAAAGTGGTTTCTATTTTTTTTTCTTTCAGAAAGTTTTCATCTGGAAATGTACTAAAACAAGGTCTGTCTCTTTTCCTATCTCCTTAGGGTTTTTTAAAGTTGTTATAAATTAGTGTCTTCTTTATATCATTACAAAGGAATAGTTTTTTTTCTCTGTTGCTGTTGGGAGAAATGTCCTTCTGGGTTCAGCGCCAAGTGGGGAAAAAGACACTGGAGACATGGAGGCTGCGTGGAAAGGTGGTTTAATGGTGGACAGGACCAGATGGCTTGAGTTCCTGAACAGAAAGGGTGGGGATCACATGCTCTCAGATGTTGGGTGAAGAAGAGAAGAGAAAGAAGGGCTGAAAGTTCCTGGCTTTATACCAGTGGTGGGTTCCGGATCCCGGTGCAACCGGTACAGTGCAACGGGACCGGGCATCCATCACATGAACGCTGGCAGCACGCACGCACTTGTGCAGCACGCGCATGAGTACTTACCACCTGCGACGCTCTGCAACGCCTCCGCAATGCTCCAGCTGCTCGGTGGAGCGTCGTGCAGGTGCCATACGCTCTGCGCATGTAAGCCCCGAACAGCTCAAATACAGGTAAGGAGCAAGGGCGGGCGCAGTGCCGGATTTAGATGAAAAGAGGCCCTAGGCTATTTCACTTATGAGGCCCTTTCACCTCCCATTTTTGTAAATTGCATGAGAGACAATAAAATACATAATTACTGTGATATATATCAATATATATCGATATATATAGCTGGCCTCCTGACGGAGGGCGGCTCTGCTCTGCGGCAAAGGCAGGGAGGCCAGCCGCCTCCCCTGCTGCGCTCAGCTGCCCGGCTCGGCCCCCTCGCCCTCATCTGCCTGGCCGCTGGTGGGCTCCACGTCGACAGGGCGGCTACTGGGAGCGGCCGCGCCTCTCGCCTGACCGCCGGTGCCGGGAACGTGGGCGGGCTCCCCAACTGCCACGGCGCTGGAACGATCTTAACCAATACATTTTTATGTTTGTTTATTAGTCATATGCGTAGAATTTCTCCTTATTTTCGCTTCAGTGTTTTAGTGTTCACTGTTTTTAGAATAGTGTAATTTTAATTTTGCTAACAATTTGAATGTAGGCCCCTCTTGATCTTGAGGCCCTAGGCTGAAGCCTAGTTAGCCTATAGGAAAATCCGGCCCTGGGTGGGCGGGCCTTCCAGAGCACCAGAACGGAACGGTACCTGGTGCTCCCAGCAGGCACCAGTACGCCTGTACCGGGGCGTACCAGTCGTATCCCACTTCTGCTTTATACTCTCTGTTCAGCCCCACCTCTCTGTTTCCTGTTCCTGTGTAAGAAAATGTATTCTGATTGGTGGTCAGACTCCCATGGGGTCATGCAGGGGCAACTCTTTAGGTTGTGCTTTGAGTTTGGTTGAGCATTGCTTCTTCCCAGGTGCCCTGTGGTGAGATTCTGTAGAAAGCTAATCCAACCTTTATTGTGTAAAGTAGCCTAGCTCAGGCTTTAATGGCTCATTTATAAAGGGCGGTGGGAAAGGAGCTGCAGGGAGCTACCTTGTCTTTAAAAACATGTTTCTCCCTTTTCAAATCCAGAGAAATATAATATTTTCAATATTTCCCAGGATATTTCAGTTTTCTAGCAGAGGGGTGGGTTTTGACTTCCTACATTGCAATCCCAGTTTTAACATGCTCTCCAATGAAGCGTAGCTAAGATATGCATCTCAGTCAAGCATTTTAATTGGTATAACATTTTCATCTGCTTCTGCATTAAAAAAAAAACATTACAGCCACCTATCATTAAACCCCTTGAATAATAAGTTTTAAAATTCTGGGTATTTAAAGTAATTTGATTGTGTGTGTAAGAGCCCACCCTGGTGTCCAATATGAGGAAAAGCAGAACAGAAATATTTTATAAACAAATAAGGCATCACTCATCTATTATTGAATCATAGGGCTGGCAGCAGAGGTGGGTTCGCACCAGTTCGGTAGAACCGGTTTGTCAAATCTACCGAACAGGTTAGAAGAGGTTCCACCAATGGACCCGGAAAGCAGGCCACACCTACAGAAGAGGTTCCAAAAATTTTTGAAACCCACCACACACACACACACACACACACACACACACAGACTTACACAGAAAGAGAAAGAGAGGAAGAAAGAAAGAAAAAAAAGAAAGAAAAAGTGAGAGATGAAAGAAAAAAAGGAAAAAGGGACAGAGAGACAAAAGGAAGGAAAGAGAGAGAGAGAGAGAGAGGAGAGAGAAAGAAAACACATGGCCGGCAAGCCACTCCCACCAGGTCACATGGCCAGCAAGCCACTCCCACAAAGGAGGCCACACCCACATTCGAAAATTTTTTGAAACCCACCACTGGCTGGCAGGCACCTTGAAGGTCTTCTAGTCGTACCCTCTGATCAAGGCAGAAGACTTTATTCCATCCCAGACAAAGGACTGTCCAATCTTTTTTCTGAAGACATAATAGAGCATCTACACTTCTGCATTCTTGATAGTGTAGGAAGTTAACACCCACGCGTCTCTTAGAAGAATGAAATATTCTAGGAAATATTAAAAGGGCAGAATATTTCCCCTAAAAGGGAGGCAGAAACTCAGCTCCCCCCACCTTTTCCAATGCTCCATTAAGGCCAGGGCCAGTCTATTCTACATAACAAAGATCTACTTCCTTCAGGCAGAGTCATAGGAGGAATTGCCCAAAGCCCCTTCATTACATCATCACCCAGCAAGAGTCAACCAAGCCTGGGACACAGACAACCTACAAAGTTATCCCTGCATGACCCCATGGGAGTCTGACAACCAATCAGAATACAAGCTCAAATTCAAAAGCCCAGAAAGGGCATAAAACCCAGGCACTCTCAGCATCTCTTCCCTTTTTTGCCCAGGACCTCAAACCATGTGATCCTGTTGCCTATTTTTCTCTTCCATCTGGTGTATTTGCAGGCAAGTCAGGTAAATGTTATTAAAGGATGTCAGCTTTCCTGAGCTATAGCTCACTTCGTCGGATCCATTAATCGGAAGCATCATTACTGCATCTGATGAACTGAGTTGCAGCTTGTGAAAGCAGAAGCTTTTTTAATGAAATGTCTTAGCTGGAAAAGAGGCTACCAGACTCCAGATTTAGTAAGCAAATGTGTCAGACAGTAAGAGGAAACTAATACTAATAAACAATTTTTGTTGTATTTATTTTGTACAATGAAGATAAAGCAGTGGTGGGTTTCAAAAATTGTTCAAACCTACTCTGTGGGTGTGGCCTCCTTTGTGGGAGTGGCTTGCCACCCATGTGACCGGATGGGAGTGGCTGGCCGCCCATGTGACCGGATATGAAGATGCCGACGACACTTGTCAGAACCACCTTAAATTACCTCACACACAGCACCGGCATGCATAAGAATATGATGTAAACTTGTTTTTTAAAAGGCATCTTTGGTTTGCGTTAAAACAACTTCAACACACGCAATGTTCCGATTGAACCACAAACGCAGTAGTCATCCTTACCTTCCACAGAGGCACTGAGTTTTATCAATATGAGCGTAATAGTGTAGAATAATCATATCCAAGGACCAGCGGTGGGTTTCAAAAAATTTTGGGACCTCTTCTGTAGGTGTGGCCTGCTTTCCGGGTCCACTGGTGGAACCTCTTCTAACCGGTTCGGTAGATTTGACGAACCGGTTCTACCGAATAGGTGCGAACTGGTAGGAACCCACCTCTGCAATAAAGGCTGTACTACTAATTCCATACCATGGTTCATAACTGTGCTTGAATCCATCCAAAACAATAAACTGGGACCTGTCTGCATTTCCACTCTTAAGGCCACTGCATAACCGAAATGGCACCAACAAAGGAAAATTAGGGAACGACGAGCAAGCTAGGAAGATGAACAGGGATTCAAAAAATACGTTTAGGACCCCGTTGGTTTCTTCTCATGAAGTAGTTTAGTGATGGCTGAGCACAGTCAATAATTAAACATAATCCTTGCCTTACAATCATTTGTTGATTGACCTTTCGAACGAAGTTACAGCAGCATTGAAATGAGTCATGACCTTTTTCACACTTTTAGCAGTATTCCCAGGATAATTCCCATCATCATTCACATGTTTGACAACTGTCTCACATTTATGACGATTGAGTGCCCTGGGGCCATGGGATCCTGTTTTAGCAATAGCAATAGCAGTTAGACTTATATACCGCTTCATAGGGCTTTCAGCCCTCTCTAAGCGGTTTACAGAGTCAGCATATCGCCCCCAACAACAATCCGGGTCCTCATTTTACCCACCTCGGAAGGATGGAAGGCTGAGTCAACCCTGAGCCGGTGAGATTTGAACAGCCGAACTGCAGAACTGCAGTCAGCTGAAGTAGCCTGCAGTGCTGCATTTAACCACTGCGCCACCTCGCCACTTTCTGACCAGCAAAGCCAATGAGGAAGCCAGATTCACTTAACAACCGTGCTACTAATTTAACAACAGCAATGATTCGCTTAACAACTGTGGCAAGAAAGGTCGTAAAAAGGTGCAAAGCTCACTTAACAAATGTCTCCCTTAGCAAGACAAATTTTGGACTCAACTTTGGTCATAAGTCGAGGACTACCTGTATTCGCTTTATTAAATAAGTCTCACTTAACAACTGTCTCACTTAGCAACATACATGTTTGTAGTCATAAGAAAAGGATTACCGGTAGATATAGCAAACTGTCTGATCTTGAAGGACATATGGCTGGAATGTCACCCATGGAACTCCCAGCAGAAAATTCTTCCTATGTTATGACATTTTGTTGCTGGTCCTGTTCATAAAATAATATTTAATAATACTGGACGTGCAGCTAGTCTTCACATAACAAGCAATTAGCAACTGCTTAAAATTATGATGGATCCCAAAAGTACTTACGACTCGGATTTGAACTTTCAGGAGCTGTCCTTCCCCCCATATTAATGTGACCGTATTTGGGGTGTTCAGCAATTTACCCTCATTTATGGCCATTTGCAGTTTCCCATGAGTAATTTAGGACATTTTTTTTGTCCAAAACTATTTTTATGCGGTGGCTCAATAACTAAGACACTGAGCTAGTCGATCAGAAAGGTCGGCAGTTCAGCGGTTCGAATCCCTAGCGCTTCTGCCAACCTAGCAGTTTGAAAGCATGTAAAAAATGCAAGTAGAAAAATAGGGACCACTTTGGTGGGAAGGTAACAGCGTTCCGTGAGCCTTCGGTGTTTAGTCATGCCGGCCACATGACCACGGAGACGTCTTCAGACAGCGCTGGCTCTTCGGCTTTGAAACGGAGATGAGCACTGCCCCCTAGAGTAGGGAATGACTAGCATATATGCGCGAGGGTAACCTTTACTTTTACTTCCAATTTCTGGAAACAATGGGTTTGTTGTGTTTGTGTTGTGACTGTTTCTTTAAAGTTTTGTATCCATTTTATTATGCCTTTTTAAAAATTTGTTCTGTCTCCATGTCCTATGAGTAAGAGTTTATATGTGGATATTTTTTTTAAGTAGACAAGTGGAGGATTACACTTTCAGCTTTTTGGAGACTCTCTGAAGCATTTAAAATGAGCAAGTGAATAATGTATAGGACATTACTCCTTGTTAGCCTCTGGGAATTTTTTTTAAAAGCATGTAGACAAATTATTAAAGCAACTGGAAATAGAAATTCCATCAGAAATCCCAGCAAGTACTAGAGAACACATCAATAGCAGGATTGCTTTGTTTAAAAGGTCATTTGTATTTTGTTCAGTGGGACCTGAAATATGAAGAAGTATACATCTCCACATTTCTCTTGGCAATATAAGGTAAAGGTAAAGGTTCCCCTCGCACATATGTGCTTGTTGTTCCCAACTCTAGGTGGCGGTTCTCATCTCCGTTTCAAAGCCGAAGAACCAGCGCTGTCCGAAGATGTTTTATTGATTTATTACCGGTCACTCTCTGAATCGCCCTTGGTTAACTGGGATGAGGCAGAACGTGTCCCCCCTCATCGTTTCCGCTAATCGAGGGATATAGGAAACCACAGACTTTTTACCCTACGTGATGGGAGAGATCATGGAAAGTCAGAATTATCTTAACACTGAACTGTAAGTTTGCTATTAAGAATGCCTGATAATAAATTTGATCAAAAGAACATCCTAAGCGTGGAGTTTAGCTGCCTGCCTCGGGCAACCACTACGACGCCGAGGCAGAACATCAACCGTCATAAATATGAACCGGTTGCCAAGCACCTGAATTTTGATCACATGACCACAGGGATAATGCAACGGTCGTAAGTGTGAAAAAGATCATAAGTGACTTCTTTCAATGCTGATATGTTCTGACCCTCTCCTCCATCCAGTAATGAATCCCGAGACAAGTTTAACTGGAACGTCACAGCACTTTATTAGCAAGAAACCAAAACCTCGGTGGCTGAAAGCCAAGATTAACAAACAGATAAGAACCTTGGCAGCAACTCAGACTTCGACAGATAACAGCTTCTCCTGCGTTAGGAATGACGTTGAATCCTGCAAAACCAGGCTCCTCCCAGTCTCTCTGTAAATACTATCTTGAGAGGAGCCTAATTACAATCACCTGGGTCCAATTATCTTTGATAACTGCGTAGGTGCTCTCTACGTCCAGGAACAACTCCCTTGGCTCCTCCCCACTGCTCCAATGCTCAGGCTCCTCCTGGTGGCCAACCAGCCTCTCTGCGCCCTGCTCTGAATCGGAACCGTGTCCAGGGTCCTCCACATCCTCCATAGCCGACTCATAGGGCCCTTCGCTGTCGGAGTCTGGTGGCAGCTCCAACGGCTCCTGCTGGGCCACAACACTGATGTAACTTCGTTCCAATGGTCACTAAACAAATGATTGTAAGTCAAGGACTATGTTTAATCATTGAATGTGCTCAGCCATCACTAAACTGCTTCACGAGAGCAAGGAAACCAACAATATCCTAAGCATTTTTTGAATCCCTGTAGACCCTGGCCTTAAGAGTGGAAATGCAGGCAGGGCCCAGTTGATTGCTTTGGATGGATGCAAGCATAGCAATCAACAGTGGTATGGAATTAGTCTCCTCTTCCTCTCTGAAACATTTGCTCATGAAATCAGGAGGAGTCTGGTAGCCTCTTTTCCAGCTAAGACATTTAATTAAAAAGCTTCTGCTTTCCCATTGGCAAATTTCCCAGATGGTGATAGTCCCTACAGGTTGTCGTTGACCTAAAGCTATTTGGGTAGAGACCATTCAAAGTCACTGGGGGGGGGGGGATTACGACCTCCCACTTCATAACCATTGCAACATCCCCACAGTCAGGTTATCAGAGTTATGTCCAGGATGTGAGGGGATATTTTCATAGCTCTCTTTCTGACTCATGCAGTATACATGAGTACTCAATGGAAGGCAGGTTGGTAGCAATTATTTTTTTCTGCAGTTCTAATTATCCTCTGAAGTCTGCGTCTGTCTTGTTTGGTTGCAGAGCCAAACCAGACAGTTATAGAGGTGCAGATGACACTCAACAATTCCTCTGTAGAACTGAATCAGCAGCTCTTTGGACAGTCTGAGCTTTCTGAGTTGGTGCAGA
Source organism: Thamnophis elegans (assembly GCF_009769535.1). NCBI lineage: Eukaryota > Metazoa > Chordata > Lepidosauria > Squamata > Natricidae > Thamnophis > Thamnophis elegans. The sequence goes on from NC_045548.1 coordinate 67,157,223, forward strand.
AAGAACATTCTTTGTTGTGCTTTTTTGATGACATTTTTGATGTTCGGGAGTTAGCATGAGTAACAAAACATCTCCATTTAATAAACTTTGGTCTAGTTGCCATATTTAACCTTTTTAGATATTAACAGGCTATATAGGAACTTTAGGTTTTAGATCCAGAACAAAATTTTAATCCAGAGTTATGCACTTTTGATTCTTAATCCAGAGTTATGCACTTTTGGTTCTTGTCAAATCTTTGAGGAAGACAGATCAGAAGCAGAAGGCAAAAGAAATCCATAGGAATTAGTGAGACTCTTGACAACTAGACAGCTTTTTAATGTTTCTCTCTCCTCTATCCAGGTGAGTTTTTCGTTCACCTGCTCCTGTCTTTCTGGGCTAAGCTGATGTTTTTGTGATGGTGCTTTAAACTTTCTTCAAAGTCTCAGTACCTTTCTACAGTTGCTGATGTAATACGTAATTTCTTCGTTGATTCCTATTTCTATAGTTCCTGGTCTATGGATGCCTGTTTCTTTTTATGGGGTTCAAATTTTAAATGTAATTAATTAGTTTAAATTTTTAATAATTAAAAATAAAGTCCAAGTACAGAGAGCACAGGAGAATCTGGAAAGCTGTTAATAAGAATTTGATATGCAAACATTATTTTCTCTTTAATTTTTATGCACAATCCATGCAGGACAGAATTAGTCAATAACTTGTTCTTGGAGCTTATTGGTTTTTCAGAGATTTCACCCAATAAAACAGAATAACAGAGTTGGGAGGGACCTTGGAGGTCTTTTAGCCCCTGCTCCAGATGTGGTATTCAGCCGGTTCTGACAGGTTCTGGAGAACTGATAGCGAGAAATTTTGAGTAGTTCAGAGAACCGGCAAATAGGCTGGCCCCACCCACGCTGCCTCCCAGCCGATCTTTTGTTGCCCTGAACAGGAGAACGGAGCTGGAAAGCAGGTGTAGGAGGAAGGACACCCAGCCCTCTCCCAGAAAAATGAAATATCCTAGGAAATATTGAAAAGGCAGAATATTTCTCTGGATGTGAAAGGGAAGAAACAGAATAGCTTCCTGTAGCTTCCTGCCCATCCCCCTTTGTCAATGGGCCATTAAGAAGGCCAAGCTAGTCCCTTTACATAATAAAGACTTCTCCACTTCAGCTACAGGGAGTGGGTGGGATTAAGGTACTTTACCCAACTCACCACATGGCATCTGAGAACTCAACCAAACCTGGATTCAAAACACAGCCTAGAGAGTTGCCCCTGCATGGCCCCATGGGAGTCTGACAACCAATCAGAATACATTTCTTACACAGGAAGAGGAAACAGAGAGGTGGGACTGAACAGGTTATAAAAAGCCTAGCAAGCCCCTCCCTCAGCCCTTCTCTTCTTCTCCACCAACATTGAAGCATGTGATCACCTTTCTGTTCGGGGCTCAAGCCATGTGGCCCTGTCCAACAATAAACCATCTTTCCAAGCAGCCTCCATGTTTCCAGTGTCTTTTCCCCCACTTGGAGCCGAACCCAGAAGGACATTTCTTTCATCACAGGTTAGTGGGGTGAGGAGGGAATGGGGATTTTGCAGTATCCTTCCCTGCCATGCCCACAAAGCCACACCGTGCCCATCAAGCCACGGCCACAGAAACAGTAGTAAAAAAAATTTGAATCCCACCACTGCCCTGCTCAAATAGGAAAAAAAAATGCCTGTCTAATATCTTCTTAAAAGCCTCCAGTGATGGAACACCCACAAGTTCTAAAAGCAATAGCAATAGCAATAGCAGTTAGACTTATGTCTTTCAGCCCTCTCTAAGCGGTTTTACAGAGTCAGCATATTGCCCCCAACAACAATCCGGGTTCTCATTTTACCCACCTCGGAAGGATGGAAGGCTGAGTCAACCCTGAGATTTGAACAGCCGAACTGCAGAACTGCAATCAGTTGAAGTAGCCTGCAGTGCTGCATTTAACCACTGTGCCACCTCGGCTCTTACTCTGTAAGAGTAAGCCGTTCCTCTGGTTAATTCTTCTCACTGTTAGGAAGTTTTTCCTTAGTTCTAGGTTGTTTCTCTCTCCCTGATTAGTTTCAATCTATTACTTCTTGTCCTGCCTTCATAAACAGGAAACTATATTTATTTACGTGAATGAAACCTGCCATCTAGTGGCAAGCAAGGAAGAAGAAAAACAAAACCAAGGGCACTTGAATTATGTAAATTATTTTACAATACGATTATGGAAAATCTCAGAGCTCATTATTTGCCTTTGTTCACTTGCTTGTTTCTTACACAATTGCTCTATGCACAAGTCCTAAGTCTACATAGTTTACAGCCTCTAATAACAAGATAAAAAGACAGAAAATAAAGTAAACAGAACAATTAAACACTGGAATGACTTGTCTCTAGAGGTTGTGGGTGCTCCAACACTGGAGATTTTGAAGAAGAGGTTGGATAACCATTTGTTTGAATGCTATAGGGCAGTGTTTCTCAACCTTAGCAACTTGAAGATGTCCGGACTTCAACTCCCAGAATTCCCCAGCCAGCGAATGCTGGCTGGGGAATTCTGGGAGTTCAAGTCCGGACATCTTCAAGTTGCCAAGGTTGAGAAACACTGCTATAGGGTTTCCTGCCTGAGCAGAAGGTTGGACTAGAAGACCTCTAAGATCTCTTCCAACCCTGTTCTGTTAAAATAAACCCTCCAAATGGGCGCAGATTCCTGAGAATAAGAATGTGAAACACTTAAGATGGGTATATAAGAGAAACAAAGGAAGAACTGCTGACAGACATCCAAATTTTGATCATGTTAACCATGGGGCTCCTGCAATGGTCATAAATGTGAAACACTGTCATAAGTCACTTTTTAGATGCCACTGTAAGCTTTGAATGGTTGTAAGTTGAGGTCTACTTTTACACGATTTTGCTAACGCAAGATGGATATTATGAGGACTGTCCAATCATGGACTTATGTTTATTTTGGCAATTGAGTAGATATTCAGGTAAGTTTATCCAAGACATCCTATTCTCAAATCAACCCCAGTATTATTGACCTACACTGAAATGACCCCCGTTTGTATTTTCACATTAATTGGCATGTATCCAAGGTGATACAAATGCTTACAAATCTTTCCCAAACTACATTTGGATTTTTCATCCTTACCAAATATGAATAAATTTCTTGAGATAATGGTCTTAGTTATTAATGTCACCATGAGTCAGCAGCTTCGACTGAACAGAACTATGATGCCTATAATTATAGTTTATTTCCAGACAGCTAGATGTCCTGATTCATAGTAGCTTGCGCCCTTAAACTAGATATGCTCATTATTCAAGATTCACAAATCTGAGAAGAAATCAAAATCATTTCTTTAAATTAGCCAAAATCCAGAGTGCTTCCAGGTGGTTGAGATAATTCTTGTTGCTAAACAGAAAACAAAATGCACAGATGGGTACAAGATACTTTGAAGAGGATTTGAATGTTCCATGTATCATAACTAGAAAGTGACGACAGGCACCTAATTATTAGGTTTACCGAAACTGTTCTGAAAGCCAAATGACATTTGGGCAGTCTGGATCACAGCAAATATAGCCTTCCAAGTCATTTTCCTGGCTCACAATGATGCTTTCTAAGTGCTGAGAGAACATTGTCTAATAAGGCCAAAGGACTGAAAGTCTCGGAGATGCAGAAGCTGGGAGTTGGAAAGCCTTCCTGGAAGAGAAAGATGTGGTGGCAGGCAGCTCTCTTTGGGAATTTCTGCTGCTCTCAGATTTCCTGCTGCTGCTTCTTCTGGGTCTTGGGACGGGGCAACAGAGAAGTGAGCTTTGGCTAGGGCAGTGATGGCTAACGTTTTCGGTCAAAACTAGAGCATGGGCGTGCATGACTGCATGCATGTGCCGGAACCCGGAAGAGAGCAGGTAGTTGCCGCGCATATGTGCAAGCATGTGGCAGCCAGCTGCTCTTCTGGGTTTCATTGCATGCATGCATGCTGGCCAGCTGATGGCCAGCTGCTTTCTTCTGGGTTTCAGCACACGCATACGCACCGGCCACTGGTTTTTGCGCGGAGACCAGCTGGCTGGCATGCATGTGTGCACTGGAGCCCAGAAGAGAGCAGCTGGTGACGGTGCACGTGTCCATAGAGAGGGCTCTGTGTGCCACCTCTGGCACCCGTATCATTCGCCATCACGGAGGTAGAGGAAGTGGGCTGGGAGTCTAAGCAAATTTCTTAGTTGGAAAGAGGCTAACTACTTTTTTGAAACGTTCAGCAAAGACTGAGAGAGAGATGGTGAGCAAGTAAGGAATAAGGAAGATCTCTGTGCAGGAGGGAGGGATGAAGAGTGGGATGGAGGAGGAAGATAAGGAAGGAGAAAGGGAGGGAGGGTTAGGGGTTAGGGTTTGGGCTAGGGTTAGAAGGAGGGAGGGAGGGAGGGGAGGGAGGAATAGGGTGGAGGAAGAAAGTAGATAAGGAATGAGGGAGGGAGGAAGAAGGAAGGAGAAACAGAGGGAGGGAGGGAGGAATAGGGTGGAGGAAGAAAGTAGATAAGGAATGAGGGAGGGAGGAAGAAGGTAAGGAAGGAGAAAGAAATGGAGGGAGGGAGGAAAAGTTTCAACTAACAAAACGAGAAGAGATGCAAAATCAAAGCAGAAAAAGAGGGGAAGAGAGATTGGTGAGGAAAATGGAAAAGAGGTATAATTTAGATGGAAGTTCTAGACTGTATCATCTTACATATGATCTTGAAAAAAAATTATAGAACAGTGATATGTGTCCTGGTTAATAAAAAGCATTGCCAGCCAAACGACCAAATAACATTCTACTTTCACTACTTTGCCCTGGAGTAAAGTTTTGAAATTATAATTTGCTTAATGACTTATTGTGATACTCTTCATTTTCGATCCACTAGAAATTTTTTATTACGATGCTTCAGTGTTGTGCCTGCTGTATTGATGAACTAGTTCTCGTGGGATACTTGTGACAATTTAAGCACATTAAGGTGCTCGTTTTTCTATTCCTTTGGTGGCCTTCAAATTCTTATATTTTGATTTTCATTTTTTCACTTTTTTTTTTAAAAAAACATCTTTTTAATTAGGAAAAAAAAGATGGGAAGTGGGCATGCTAGAAAGCAAAGAACGAGCATTCAGCATAATTGTTATTCACAGAAGTGCTTCTGGGCCAACAGACATTCCTGGAAAATAAATGTTGGTTGGCTGAAAACCATGTTTTGTTTGGAAATGTGCCTGCCTGTCAGGAAAAGTAAGAAATTGACATTGGACTATCATCAAGAGCTAGAAAGGGTGGCAGAGAGAATCGTAACCATTTGCTTTCTGACCTGGCTATCTCTTATCATAGCAACCATTTCTGAATAGGCACTCCTGCCCAATGGCAGCCATTTTGTGAGTGTGTCCACAGGCTCTCAAAATTCCAGATTTATTCACTGGCGTCATAAAGGATGTTTATATAGTGAAAACATTTGACATTCTCCTCCTTACAAGAAGTCATAACATTTAAGTTATAAGACGTGTTTATTACAAAAATAGATATATAGCATTTACAAGATGCAATGATAGTCTGTAGAGCAGGGGGTGTCAAATTAAAGACCCACAGGACAGATTTGGCCCAAGAGGGGGGGGGATTGCTTAGATATGGCCCACAGTGCCGCCTTGGAAACAGCAAAGGACTGGCCCGCTGTGCTTCTGCCAGTGAAAAAGGAGCTCGGGAGGGCTGCATGTAGGCTCCCCAGCTCCATTTTCACTAGCAGAGGGTTGCAGGAGTGAGGAAAGAAGAGAGGATGGAAGGAGAAAGGAAGGAAGAGAGGGAAAGAGCAGAAGACAGATAAGGTGAAGGTAGATAAGCAAGAGGAATGAAGGAAGAAGTGAGGTGTCTCGAAGAGGGGGGAAACATTTAGTGACCAAAGTTACCATGGCATTGAAAAAAGTGACTGATGACCATTTTTCACACTTAGTGACCGTTGCGACCATTTTTCACACTTAGCGACCGTTGCAGCATCCTCATGGTCACGTGATCAAAATTTTGTTTGGCAACAGATTCGTATTTATGCTGGTTTCAGTGTCCTGGGGTGACCTTTTGACAAAATATAAAATTTTGAATCAACCCCCCCCCCCTCCGTCAATGGTGTCTCTCTTTACCAATCTGAAAATCTGGTCACCTTAGTCGAGCTGGCCACGCCCACCCTGGCCACGCCAACCCCGATCCCCCGAGGTCAAACATAACCCTGATGTGGCCCTCAATGAAATTGAGTTTGACACCCCTGCTATAGAGTATCTATTAGTTTTCTAACTCCACTGTAATAACCTGCATTTCTAGTAACTAGGAAGCTTAATTATAGAACAGCATATTATATGCTGTGCATTATATTTGATTCTAGTATGAGATTGGGAGAACCTCTCTACTATACAGGTTGTCCTCAATTTGCAACACTTCATTTAGCGACTGATCAAAGTTTCAATGGCAGTGAAAAAATGACTGATTATCGTTTTTCACATGACAGTTGCAGCATCCCCATGATCACATGATCAAAATTTGAATGTTTGGCCACTGGTTCATATTTATGACGTTTGCAATGTCCTGGGGGGGGGTCACATAATTAGCTTTTGCGACCTTCTGACAAGCAGTCAATGGGGAAGCCTGATTCGCTTAACAACCGTGTTACTAATTTAACAACTGTAGTGACTCCCTTCGAAACTGTGGCGAGAAAGATCGGGAAATGGGGCAAAACTCACTTAACAAATGTCTCCCTGAGCAACATAGATTTTGGGCTCGGATGTGGTCATAAGTCAAGGACTACCTGCCAGCTCTCCAAGTCAGATAAAATCTGTGATTGTAAATCCTCCCTTGAAAGACTTTGCTGGATGTGAATGAGCAGAATTCACAGTAAATTAATAAAAGGGTTTTTTTGTCAGGACAAGGAGTTTGCTTCATGCCCTAAGAGCCGAGGTGGCGCAGTGGGTAGAGTGCAGTACTGCAGGCCACTTCAGCTGACTGCTATCTGCAGTTCAGCGGTTCAAATCTCACCGGCTCAGGGTTGACTCAGGCTTCCATCCTTCCGAGGTGGGTAAAATGTGGACCCAGATTGTGGGGGCGATATGCTGACTCTGTAAAGCGCTTAGAGAGGGCTGAAAGCCCTATGAAGCGGTATATAAGTCTAATTGCTATTGCTATTATACAACATTTTCCCATATGCAAGAACTTTTCAATTTGCTTTGCAGAAAACAAACATACAGACCTCTATACGGATTTATGAGAAACAGGTGCACCAGGATGGTGTACAAAATTCCAGTTACGTTGTGATTCACACGATGGACAAGGATCACTACATGCTGAGCAAAGAGTTCTGAGGGACTTTGCTAAGACCAGGCTGACTAGATGGGATGGAAAATGAAACGGAAGTCCTGTTTCTTTTTATTGCGATGCAACAAGTCACAACACGATTTGCTCTCCTGTGCCAAAATCCCAGGGTAACTTCTAAACAGGCGTTGTCTTCTAGACTTTGTTTTGGAACCATGGCAACTTTAAGATGTGTGAATATCAACTCCTGGAATTCCCCAGCCAGTGGGAATTTCCAAATATGCTGCTCAGCTTCAAAGATGAGAAGTTGTTTTTTTTTAATTTGTATGCATTTGCTTGTAATTTTACTAGCTTGATTTTTACACGCACTTTCAGATTTAAGAAAAGTCCTTTCATGTGAATTGGACAACAACAGTTACACTCTTCTTTACCACAATCAATCATTAAGAGCCGAGGTGGCGCAGTGGTTAAATGCAGCGCTGCAGGCTACTTCAGCTGACTGCAGTTCTGCAGTTCGGCTGTTCAAATCTCTCAGGGTTGGGGTTGACTCAGCCTTCCATCCTTCCGAGGTGGGTAAAATGAGGACCCGGATTATTGTTGGGGGCAATATGCTGACTCTGTAAACCGCTTAGAGAAGGCTGAAAGCCCTATGAAGCAGTATATAAGTCTAACTGCTATTGCTATTGCTAAGATATCTTCTGTATTGTCTGTAATTGGAAATGACAAGACTTCTAATTTGGAAGACAATCTAAGGCAGTGGTTCTCAACCTGTGGGTCGTGACCTCTTTGGGGGTCGAATGACCCTTTCACAAGGGTCGCCTAAGACCATTGGAAAAACACATATTTTCGATGGTTTTAGGAACGGCGTAGACTGAGTTCAAACTACAGCCCCTGGCATCCCCTTCTGAATCAGGAAAAGAAAGGCTGGGTGTCAGCCGGCCTGCTCCTGCATACATGCACAGTATGTAAGTGACCTGTGAAACGGGCCAGTTACATCTGTTGATGCTGTGCAGCTGAAGTTCAACTCCTGTTGAATCTGAGTGGTTTCATTATTCAGAAGTCATAAAATTCTTCACAGTGAGCCTTTCAGACTTTTTATGAAAATTGTCTTTTCTGTCTTTAATCAGATGCAATAATGCGGCAAAATATCTCAATTTGGATTGTTGGATTTTCACTGTGTAGATGCAAATGTGGTTGGACTTACTAGTGGTTGGACTCAAAATGGGTCTTTAATTAATTATGTTCAATTTGTAATAATGAAAATGCATCCTGCATATCAGATATTTACATTACGATTCATAACAGTAGCAAAATTAGTTATGAAATAGCAACGAACATAATTTTATGGTTGGGGGTCACCACAACATGAGGAACTGTATTAAAGGGTCACGGCATTGGGAAGGTTGAGAACCACTGATCTAATAATAAGAGTTCTGGTTGGATAACAGCTGTTTGAAGCTGTGTTTAACTACACACTATGCATTGTGTGCTTGATGTTGATCCAACCACAAGTGGCAAATTCGCACTGCACGTTAAGGCACAACAGTATCAAACATTCTGGTTATATTGGGTAATGTTCAATTACTGTTGGCTGCCATTCTGTGCTTTAAATTGTTTTTATTTACTTCTATTTTAAGGTAAAGGTTCCCCTCGGACAAAGGTGCTAGTCGTTCCTGACTCTAGGGGGCGGTGCTCATCTGTTTCTCCATGGTCATGTGGCCGGCACGGCTAAACCCCGAAGGCGCAGGGAACACTTACCTTCCCATCACTCCCTATTTTTCTACTTGCATTTTTTATGTGCTTTCAAACTGCTAGATTGACAGAAGCTGGGACAAGTAATGGGAGGTCACTGCCGACCTGCCATATATATGGACCTGGGAAGAAGCCTAATGGGACTGCCCCATTACATATGTATGTATGTATGTATTATGTATGTATGTGTGTATGTGTATGTGTATGTATGTAATGCGGCAGTTCCATTAGGCTTCTTCCCAGGTCCTTGGAGGTTCACAGATAGAGGGAGCCCTACCACTCCAGCGCCCATTGTTGCCCTGTAAATGGAATGGGGAAACTTTCAACGCGGGTCCAGGCAGAGCATGCGCAGCCACAGCCGGAACGAGAAGGATAAACAACAACAACAAAAACGGAATAATATTCTGTTATTCTGAAAAAGGCCACCTTGGATTTTGCCCCCTCCTTCCTCCTCTCCCTCCTCCTCTTGGGAAAGAGGGCGGGGCCTATGTTTGTGACGGACGACGTCGAGGCCCCGCCCCCTCTCGCACGGCAGGGCGTCTGTCGGACGCCGCCGGCGACGTCACTCGTGCCGCTGCCGCAGGTGGCGCGCGCTGGCTGGTCGAGAGGCGGAGGCGGAGGAGGGAGGAGGAGGAGGAAGGAGAGGAGCCGGGCGCAATGGCGGCGCCGGCCACCCCACGCGCAACGGCGACCACGCGGGTGGGATCCCACGCGGCTGGCGGGGAAGCCGAAGCCAGCAGCGGCCGCTAGAAGCATCCGGCAATCCGCCGTCGCTGCCGCCGCCGCCGCCGTCATCCCCTTTCTCTACCTCTTCCCCGCCAGCCGCCCAGAGACGGACAGGAGGCGGCGGGGACTCGGGGATGGCGGCCCCGGGCCCCCTTCAGCCGCCGCCAGAGCTGCTGGGCCCGCGGCTCCGGGTAGCCGCGGAGGTGATGCTGCGGGTGCCCACCCTCTTCCTCATCGACACCATCTTCAACTCGCCCCCGGTCTTCCCCGGGGATTCCTTCTTGGCCGGCTTCCTGGGAGGGCTCCTGCGGCTGCTGGGTGAGCTCTTCTCCGGGCCGGCTTCCTGGAAGTGGGAGGGGGGAGGTGTCACCCTGAATGCCCCCCCCCTTCGCATCTGTCCTCCCCCCCCATCTCAATTTCCTCTATCCCTTGTGAACATGGGCACCCTTGCTGGCCCTCCTCCCCTTTTCACTAGGGGAGGGGTACAGAAAGACCCCCTCCCCACTTCTCTTCCCCCCATCTGAATGCCCCATCTGTCCTCCCCTGCCATCTCAATTTCCACTGCCCCGTGTGAACATGGGCACCGTTCTCCCCTTTTCACTGGGGCACCACTTCTTCCCCCCCCTCCCCTCTCAATTTCGTCCGTCCCTAGCCACCCTTGCTGGCCCTCCTCCTCTTTTTACTGGGGCAGAGGAGGGGGGCGAGAACCCCCTTGCAGTCTTGCAGAAACCCCCCTCCCCACTTCTCTTCTTCCCCCTCCCCCTTCGCACCTTCGGCCTGGTTGGCTCCAGCATCCCCCCCCCTTGCATTTCCCCATTCCCAGCGTCCCTAAAAATAGGTGTGGAAACAGCAGTGGACAAACAAGCCAGGCGGACTGTCAAGGGTTCAGCCTTTTGTGATTGTGAATGTCAAGGACGCTCAGAGGATGACAACCCCAGGGAGCCTCATCTTTGACATATCTGGGGTGGACGCGGCTTGCATTTAACCACCTTTTCTTAAGCAACTCAGATCTCCCTATAGTCACTTTTTGGGACGCTTCCGTTTTTGGGTTTGTTTTTAACTAAAGGAGGATACACAGTTATGGGTGGGCGAAGGGTGGCTGAGGCCTGAAACACTTTTAACATGTAGATGTGTTGTGTCTTGGTTATGGTTTTATTGGCCAAGGAGGAAGAGGAAGTAGTATTTTAAATCTCATCCGTATATGTAATTTGTACCATTAAGGAAGCTTTGTCACAAGAGGTTCGAAACAAATTGTGGGGTAAATGATATACGCTTGGGTTCGTTATTTGGTCCTAATTTTTGTTAGGAGCACAGTGTAAATGAGTTGAAAGGATTAGGAATATCTGTAAAGCCTTTGTAAGAGGGGGTGAGTAAGGAAAAATGGATGCTGTTGATAATTCAATTTAATATAGGCTTCATGTAAGAGGAAAGTTCCAAAGGTAAATACAAGAAGCTTCTCATTTGCTCCTTTTTTTTCCTTTTTAATTAATTTAATATGAATGACCTGAGATTGAGTATTTGAGAACTGATACTTGTTTTTTTTAGAAGGCAAAGATTGTGGATAGTTACATAAGGAAATAGAAAGGCATAATTGTTTACTCCACAAAATATTCTTACCCTGACTTTGTTTGAGTTAGGGGATTGGTTTATTCTCCGAAGCCCCAGAGGGGAGGATCAAAAGTAATGGGTGGAAGCTTCTTAGAATCAAATTTAGAATTAGGGAACAATTAATCAGTGGATTAGTTTGCCTCCCGGAGTTGTGGGTCTTCCATCAATGGAGGTTTTCAAAAATAGACTGCACAATCATTTAACCCTCATGGTATAAGATCTCCTGCCTTGTGTAGGGGCTGGGCTCAGAAGACCTCCAAGGTCCCTTCCAGCTCTACAATGTTCTAAATATGCCTTATAGTGAATTAGGTGGAATCAAACCACTGCATGTCTTTTATATTACAAACTAACCAGTTCTGTTCAGAAGTACCATCCCTGATTCTTTGGGACTGCTACGTTCAGTGGGTTGCAGTTGTGTTTGAATGTAAACTATGTGTCAGTAAGAGGTCTTATTGCAAAACTGAAGCATGTTTTGCTACCTCTGAAATGAAGAGGGCGGGACTGAAGCATGACTAGCTTTCTCCGTATTTAGATCATGATCTATAAACTAACCGTGGCAAGTTTTGTTGCTGAAACTTCAACATGTGGAAACGAAAGGCAGACTGCATTTAGGTACTGCAGTTAGTCTTCATGTGACCACTTGTTCAGCGGCTGTTTGAAGTTGCGGTGGGGCTGAATAAATGGTACTAAGGGCCAGTCCCCTACAAGATCACATGGTCAAAATTTGGGCACTTGGCAGCCCACCCACACTTAACAATCATAGGGATATTTCAATTCCACCACCACCACCTATCTGACTCCAACACTTTTGACCACCCTGCTGTCCCCCAGCAGACCTTCACTATCTTACTCTGCTGATGTACCTGGCTTGGATCTCCCAAGCCAGCTGCTGCTGTTCAATAACTTCTTGAGGCCGACACCCACAGCCCTCCCCAGGTCTCACGTGGCCTTTTTGCTAGGCTTCAGAAGATTACCGCAACCTCACCAGAAGGCCATGTATGACTAGGAGAGGACATGTGATTCTTGGAGAAGGCTTCACGCTTCCTCAGAAAGAAAGGGCCAGGTTGGGCACACATCAGAAGCAGGAAGAAGAAGGTGGCAAAAGTTAGCTGGGAGATGAAGGGCAGCCAGAGTGGCTGGCAGTGGTAGAGGCTGGAACCACGGTGGTGGTCGTGGTGGTGGGGCTGAAGTAGAAGGTCAGTGACAGGTAAGACTGTTGGACCTTACTTGAACCCCAGCCTTGCAGGTACTGCCATTGCTGTGTGGAATGCCAAAAGGGCAGAGATGGCCTTACTGAGGCTCAAGACTGGGACGGTCTAAGCTGGGAATGGGTGGGATCAGGTTAGGTCTTTGCCTAATGACTGGATGGGATTCAACAGCAATGGGGACTGCTATGATTGTTAGTTCCCCATTGCTGTGGTTGTGTAATGTGCTGCATGACAGCATTGCTTAGCAGTGGATATTCCAGTCCCAATTATTATTAATTGAAGGCTACTGCATCTAATTATGGATGTTTCAGCAGCTTTGATTTGGATGTGTTATCCCTGGACTTTATTAACCAGTTGTAAAAGACACTGCGGAATTAAATTGGAATGTTTCGGTTCCAGTAGTCTTTGACTTACGACCATTGAAAGTTACGATGGACCCACCCCACCAAAAAGATACGTATTTTTCAGAGTATTAGATGCACCTTTTCGCCTCTAAAAGAGGGTGAAAATTGGGGTGGGTCTTATACACTGAATGTAGCTCCACCCACCCACCGGTCCCCATTTTTGGCCTCCATCTCCCAGCAATTTACCTTGCAGCAAATGAGAAACATGGGGCTTGCGGAGGTGGCAATAGGCTATGGCAGGGGTCGGCAAACTTAAACACTCAGAGAGCCATTTGGACCCATTTCCCACAGAAAAGAAAACACCACAAAGGTCCTAATCAGAAGCCCCCTGTTCAATTCTGGAGCTGACCAGAAGTTCAGTTCCCCCACCATAGAGTCTCCTCCTAGCGCAGTGTACTTTTTCCTCTACCTGTCATAACCGAAAGCCCTATCAATTGTGGAGACAACTGGAAAACCCTCTCCTTGCCATAGAGTCTTCTCCTGGCGCACTGTGCTGCTCTCCTCCCCCCCACACACATACTGGAAGCTCCTCTCAAAATTGTGGCACCGACCGGTGACAGAGCCACAGCAGAGGGTGGAAAGAGCCACATGCAGCTCCAGAGCCGGTTTGCTGACCCCTGCTCTAGTATTCAAATTCTTTCTCAGGTATCTTTTTGGAACATAAACGTGTTCTGGTAGTTTCAATAGATACATGAAAGGCAAGTTTAAAGCGAAAATGGAAATGCCTCCTTCTGAAGCAAGATCCAGATTTTCATCTGCAATTGGGTGTTAGGAAATCATGTTCTTTCTCTTCAAGGCTTATAGGAAATCTGAGTATGTTGCCAAGCCTTGCCCTGTTACAGCAGAGTGGATTGCAAAACTCTTGTAGAAATATATTCTTCCTGCTTAGTCCTGAACCCGTGTAAGTTTATGATTGCCATGTTTTTCTTTCTCTTTTAGTTCTCTTTTTAGATTTGTTTTTTATGTAAAATCTTAATCCTCAGTAACCATAAATTAAAGAAAAATAAACATGTAAGTGAAAGTCATTTTAAGTGAGAAGAGGCACTTCCTTCTTTTCATTTTCCAACTCTCATATCCTATGTTCTAGTTTTATAAATGTTTAGTAGTACAGAGATAGATGACTAATCAAAATTAAGGAAAATATATAAAAAGAAGCAGTGGAAAGAGTTAGAAAAAAAAAAGTAAGAAAAATGTGTCTAAAAGATTACAGTCACTTCCCTCCCTCTAGATAAAGTCTAAACAATTTCACTAACTTAACACCTTCGCTAATATTTTTAAAATATATCTTCTTCCATATCTTTTGAATGATCAAATTATAAAAACTCATACAATATTAATCCGTAAAAGTCCAGCTACCAAAATAGTAACATATATATTTTAATCTTAAATAAGTCCATGTTACAATCTAATTTATTACTTTCTCTAAGAAATTGTAGGAAGAATAAAAGTCCCTATGACCACACAGGGACGCGGTGGGTCAGTGGCTAAGACACTGAGCTTGTCGATCAGAAAGGTCAGCAGTTCGAATCCCTAGCGCCACGTAACGGAGTGAGCTCCAGTACTTGTCCCTTCTGCCAACCTAACGTTCGAAGCATGTAAAATGCAAGTAGAAAATAGGGACCACCTTTGGTGGGAAGTTAACAGTGTTCTGTGCGCCTTTGGTGTTCAGTCAGGCTGGCCACATGACCATGGAGACGTTCTTCAGACAGCACTGGTTGTTCAGCTTTGAAATGGAGATGAGCACCGCCCCTAGAGTTGGGAATGACTAGCACATGTGTGCGAGGGAAACCTTTACCTTATCACACACACACACACACCACACACTTTTAACCAGGTCAAACAATCACCCCCAACCGTCTCTCATCTACCTGCAACTTTAAATAAAGAGACAAAGAAATATTTTTACTAGCATTGTTAGTTGGGCTTCAATTGATTAAGCCTGGTCTCTCCAGGAAGTCAGCAAGAACTAATAAGGAAACATGAAAGGAATCCCCTCAAGATAGGGGGCATCTTTTTATCAAAATACTGCACCCTGATACCAGATCCTCATAAAATTCCAAACTAAGAAAGAAATCTGTGATCGCTCATCCCACAAGG
Organism: Thamnophis elegans; assembly: GCF_009769535.1. Classification (NCBI taxonomy): domain Eukaryota; kingdom Metazoa; phylum Chordata; class Lepidosauria; order Squamata; family Natricidae; genus Thamnophis; species Thamnophis elegans. The sequence goes on from NC_045548.1 coordinate 67,172,287, forward strand.
CAAGAAACAACAATACCCCTACCGCAACTTCATACATCCCCAGGACAGGAATTCCTCAATTTAAACATTTAACATACTCATATCAAAGCCTATTACTTCACGATCAAATTCATTGTTACTATAAGTAGTACACTCTCCGTGTTCTAATTCAGTAGCCCACTTTTCATCAGCTGAAATGTGTGTCTTGTGTTTCTGCTGTCAAAATAAATGCCACCTCCATTTCAAGCTGGTATCCTTGGATCATTTACCCAGCTATGGAACGAACCAGTTTTTGTTCTAATAAAATCAAGGGGAAGACATCCCCCCGCCCTCCCAAATTTTAAAAAGATCTTTAAAGCTGTGACGTCATTGATTCTCTCCATCTTGGTTGTTTTCTTGCAGATATTTCATTACCAAACCTGATAACATCACTGGTGATGTTACCTAGTTTGGTAATGAAACGTCATCAAACAGACAACCAACTCAGAGAGTACCAAGGATCCCATAATCCTGAACTACAAATATTTCTTCTACTGATCTTTTAAGCATCATTGTTTTCAGTTCTGCTCAAAAACAAATCCCATTAATAACTACAAGAAATCACAGCATATCTATTTTAACCTTGGTCAAATTGTTTCACTCTATAATCATTCTGTTTACTTTTTTAAAAGCTTGATTTTTTAATCCCATCAAATTCCAGAAACAGTTTTCTTATTATTTTCTCCTCTTCTTTCAGGAACAGCTTCAGCAGTTCACTAGTTTAACATGTCCCTTTTTATAAATCCAAGATAAGAAAGCTTTCCAAACCATTTATTATTTTATCCTCTTTGATTACAGTATACAGACATCGGCTGGCTTCATTTGTAAATCCCTTGTGTCATCCTTTTCCATGTCACTCTTATATTCTGGCATTTAAAATCCATTTTTAGATTCACAGCATCTTTTTCCATGTCACTTTTGCAATCTGGCATGTTTTTAAAAGTCTAAATCCACATTCAAATCAGCTCAGTCTCTGTTTATCTAATAAAATCTGCTCTTCTGTATCCTCCGTTATACATATACACATACACACACACATATATATGTTGTATTTGTGCTGATAACAACAAACATCAACAAACAATTAATGTAACAAAAAGGCAACACGTAACAAAAGGCAACAATAAAAATATTGGATTTCTGTCTGGATGGTCTCTTGTGACGAGCCGAAGGACAGAGAATGGAAGTAGTGATCTTCCTCCCATATTTGGGCATACCGGGGGTTGTAAATCTAAATAGATACACACACACACACACACACACCCTATATATCAGACAATCTTGTAAGTAGTTTCTCAGTACATTGTTCTCAAACAGCTCTAATTTCTTCTACAGTTTAGTAGTATTGCTTCATTGTATTAATGGGTCACTTTTCCTTTAATTTACTTAATTCTCTCTGGTTCCTTCTAGACAGTCTTCAGAGTCCACCTCTTACGATCGGTTTATTTTCCAACCAGGAAAAGAAATACAGGAGTATTTTCCTACAATTAATTTCAAAGTCTTTGTGTAGGTTTTTTTAATTAATACCCTTGAGAAAATACTCAAGTCCACCTAGTCCCTTAACTTCCCACATTCTAGTCCTCCTTTTCTGTTTTACAAAAATTAAATCTTTTCTTTTAAATCCTTAGGTTTACAAAGCACTTCTTTCATCCCGGGTAGAAGGAGATTCCCCCAACACATTAAAACATGTCCTTCGGAAGTAGAATAAATAGGATAAATAGGAAGAGACCTTGGAGGTCTTCTGGTCCAGCCCCCTGCCTATGGCAGGAGATCCTATACCATTCTGGACAAATGGTTGACCAGTCTGTTCTTGAAAACCTCCAGCAATGGAGCTCCCACAACTTCTGGAGGCAAGCTGTTCGCTGATAAACTCTCGCCCTCAGGAAATTTCTTCTTAGTTTTAGATTGGATATCTCTCTGATAAGCTTCCACTCTTTGCTTCTTGTCCTGCCCTCAGGTGCTTTGGAGAGTAAGTTGGCCCCCTCTTCTCTGTGACAGCCCCTCCACTACGGAAGACTATCCTGTCACCCCTAATCCTTCTCTTTTTTAGACTTAAGACATACATAGTTCCCTCAGTTGTTCATCATATGGTCTACCACAGGGGTCAACAAACTGTGGCTCTGGAGCCGCCTGTGGCTCTTTCCTCCCTCTGCTGCGGCTCCGTCACCGGTCGGCGCCACATTTTGAGAGGAGCTTTGTGGGGGGTGGGGGAGAGAGAAGCCAGTCCGCCAGAAAAAGATTCTATGGCAAGGGGACGGTTTTTTCCAGTTGTCTCCACAATTGATAGGGCTGTCGGTTATGACAGGTAGAGGAAAAAGTATGCCGCGCTAGGAGCAGACTCTATGTTGGGGGAACTGAACTTCCGGTCAGCTCCAGAATTGAATAGGGGGCTTCCAGTTAGGACCCTTTGTGGCTCCCGGTGTTTCGTTTCTGTGGGAAACGGGTCCAAACGGCTCTTTGAGTGCTTAAGTTGCTGACCCCTGGTCTATCATATAGAAGGTTCTTAACTTCTAGTAAATCAGTAACAAACAACGTCCAGTAACAAACAACAAACAATTAATTAAGGAAGGAAGTGGGTGAATCCAGTATCTGAAGGCTCTGGACTGTGGCCCAGGCAAGATGTTTCCCTCCTCTGTTCCCAGAACCAAAGATAGTTATTTTTACAATCACTTTGCAAGGAGATTCTGCATGGAGCAAATTCTTGTGTCTGATCTCTTTGATTTGGAGAGTAGTTCTGAGGTAGATTATAACCAGATTGTAAAAAGGAAATGCTTTAGTAATTTGACATGCCCGATGGCCGACTGAACGCATATAAAAAGCGTTGTATATGTAAATTTATAGACATAATAAAGCTGGGAAACAAATCTACACATGTCTGCCCCACAAAAATATATAGAATCTGTTGAGAGTAGCAGGCAATTGACAGGATGCAGTATGAATCACGGTATAATTACTGCCTTGGACGATCGTTCCCATTTTCTATTTACCTTTCTGTAGAATCATAAAGTGTCCTGTGTTTTGTATAATGCATTATAGCAGCCTGTCTATATTGACTGATTTGTACAAGATTTGTCAGTTTTTTAAAAAAAAAATATGTTTAACTTAGGCATCCTCTGATTCCCAATTTACTCTGGACAAGTTCAGTTTGGACAAAGAGAGGTCCCAGATTCAAACTCCTGAACTGTTTGCTTCTATCTCATTGTTACCACAGCATTGGACATGTTGGATAGGGTATCACAGCGGAATACATGCAATTACTGTACTTAACAGCTGCCCTACTCTTGTTGTTCAGTCAGTATCATAGCATGCTTTGAGTTGTTTGGAGAGAGCCCATACATAATTTAAGATTCTGGTCTATTGGGATTTGCTTCCGTTTGTTCAACGTGAATTAAGTGTTCACTAACTGAATAATTACTGTTGAAAAAAAGCACACGTTAAGTTTAACTGCTACTTCCATTTTTCCCCTCTGCAGGAGTCTTGGCATCCAGCGTTGTCCTGATTCTGTCACAACGATCGCTTTTCAAGTTTTATATGATCAGCTGTGCTTTCCTGTTAGCTGCAACGTCAGTGTTGGTGAACTATTACGCTTTTTTGCACATAAACTTCCACAGTGCCTATTACACAACACCTTTTGGAGTTCAGCTCCTTCCTCATAAAGGACCTACCTTATGGAATGGCACTCTCTGTTCTTCAGCTTGCCTTTGGGATTGGTTATGTCACTCTCTTAAATATCGAATCCATCTATTCTCAGCTCATCGTCTTGGATTATTGCTTCCCATCGCAGGCTTGATCTTCGACCTACCGTTACACTTCAGGCAGATTTTAGTCTTTGCATCAGGTTCCATTTTGACGTTACACAGCTTGGTTATTTTATTTACTAAATGAAATGGGTCTACTACTCCACAAGGTATGTTTATCTCCTCATAAGGCATATGTACGCATTTACGGATACAGTTGTTGCTGGAAGACACGTGGAAAAGGATTCGCTTTCCAGACGTGCTGCGGATTTTTTGGCTATCAAGACTGGCAATTCAAGCTGCTGTGCTGCTGTACGTTATTAAAGCAGCCGAAACGGACCCGAGCATGAAATTCTACATGATTTCTTCGGACAGTTTCTGGGAATTACTTTGCAGCCTTATCATCAGCGATGCGATTCACGTTAACCGTGTTAGGCATGAGTGCGGTAATTCATCTGTGGCTCACTATCTGGGGCTGGGTATTTTGGCCTTTATTGGGTCCACAGATGAAGACGATAGGAGGCTCGGTTTTGTGGCACCGGTCCTTATTTTTTATTTTAGCCCTCCAGACTGGATTAAGTGGGCTAAAGCCAGAGGAGAGACTGGTCGCGTTAATTCGAAACATGTGCCTTTTGCTGACGGCAGTCCGCATTTTATCCACGGGATGACCGACCCTGTGCCCTGTCTCTGAGTGCCCTCCCACGGCTCCTCGCTTCGCAGGCACTTCCCCGTGCTTTTTTGTCTCCGCTTGCCTCTTCCTCCTCCCGATTTTGCTTAGCTACATCCTCTGGCATCACTATGCACTAAATACGTGGCTGTTTGCCGTGACAGCCTTCTGCGTGGAGCTCTGCCTCAAGGTCATTGTCTCTATCACTGTATACATACTGTTCATGATCGACGGCTACTATAATGTTTTATGGGAAAAGCTGGACGATTATGTCTACTATGTTAGATCATCAGGCAATATCATTGAATTTATATTTGGAGTAATAATGTTCGGCAACGGTGCTTACACCATGGTCTTTGAATCAGGAAGCAAAATCCGGGCCTGTATGATGTGCCTGCATGCCTATTTCAACATTTACCTGCAAGCGAAGAACGGCTGGAAAACGTTCATCAATCGTAGGATGGCTGTGAAAAAGATCAACTCCCTTCCGGAGATCAAAGGGGAGCGATTGCAGGAGATAGACGATGTGTGCGCCATCTGCTATCATGAATTCACCACGTCCGCCCGCATTACTCCATGTAACCATTACTTCCATGCGCTTTGCCTTCGGAAATGGCTCTACATCCAGGAGACGTGTCCCATGTGCCATCAAAAAGTTGACATCGATGAGAAGGAGAACCCCATCTCTCCCAACAATAACGCCTTCGTACGCCCCCGATGACAATGACCCCGATGAAAATCCCGCCCAGGAGGAGAACAAGAAGCTCCTGCTGAAGATGAACTTAACGATGAGAGTACAGAGAGCGAAGAAGAGACAGAGAGCTCGACTCAGTCCAGTGCCGCAGTACCCGAACAGCCCTCTGAACACCAATCCTGACCCTGTGCTCGAATTAAAATGGCAAATCCCCGAACCCTGCGGGTGTTTGTGGAGTTCAGCATTGGAATAAAAAGCTTCACTTCGTCAACTAAGCACAAGAACACAATGTCCAAAATTGTTGAATCTGTGAATGAGTTGTCATTTTACTGTGATGTGCTACTGTAAATATGGCTGGTATTAATGCTGTCTCTTTTGCGACCACTTTAAAACTTTATGTACATTATTGTACATGGAATAAAATGTTTTCACCTATTTTTTTAAGACGTCGAACAAAACACTCCTTAATTAATATAAAATTACAGTGTGTACGTATATCCAAACCTCTCATGTTTGATAGTTTAAAAGCCAGGGGCTTTTAAGATAAGAATTGAACGCCATATAAAGAGGGACGTTTCAATCCTTCTTCATTTAATCCTGGACAAAAATTTAACATGTTCTGTTTAAAACCATAACACAACATCATTTCTATTTTAACAATTAAAAATGAAAGCTTAGGTTTCCTTAAAAGATACCATTCCTTCTAGTATTTATTTATAGAAGAAAACATAACCTTGGGAAATGAAGGAAATACATTTATTTATGGAACTCGTTATAACTTTTTAAAACAGAAATCTGGTTATTGTGCAGTTACACAATCAAATTATCTGAATTACTGGGAAAGAAAAACATTTCTAAATGCCAGAAAATTCCCAATAAAGGCAAGGATTTCCACACATATCTTTTATACATCATATATGGCAAACATACTTTTAAATATGATTTCAGAATTAGGGAGTAGACTTAGATTATTTTATTTTATGAACAGAATTAACTGGATTTACATATCTGGAAAGAAAGTTTTAATAGTGTTGTTATACATAATATTGGCCAGTTCTAATGGCTCCTCTTCACGAACTGTTGCTAGTATTTCCAGTATCTGGCTACAATGAAACAAACAAATGTTATTGAAAAAAGAATAATTTATAGAAGTTCATGACAACTTTTGATAAAATTGCATGAAAGATACATAAGCTGTATTTGTGATTTTTTTTTTTAAAAAAAAAGCAATTTTGGAGTTGCATTCACTAAATGCCACCCTAAATGATGATCTAACAAAACAGCAATGAATTCTACCCTGTATGCTTCTCAGTCTTTGTTTTGGTTATGACTGACCAGGTTTTATCACTGAAGCCTAGAATGGTGGGTAATAGTGGTTAATTTAAAAGCATGTTTTATCAAGCCATTTGAAGCAATTAAGGTTAGCCTAAGTTTGTGGGATTGATATAATAGCAGATTAATACTTCTCAGTGCCATTTTGTTGGCCGCTGTGAAATTGCAAAAATAGATGATATCTAGATATGCTCCAGCAAAATAAATCTCATGTTGTTATGTTGCACTGAAGAAATGGAAGTTCAGAAATACGTTTTATAAAGTATTATATTCTTTCCGCTGCGACCTAGATAGAGTTAGATGCCAGCACGTCCCATTTAAGCTTTGTAATTGAGCCTGTCATGGCTAACTCATTAGATCAGCTTCAATCATGACTAATCTCTGCTGGACTGAATCTCTACAGGAACAGCAAACAGTACTTACATTATATGGCAAAGTTCATTTCTGTCCTTTAGGCAGTGTCCTGCTTCCCATTTCTTTTTGGTTGGAAATGTGGTTTTTACAAATTTTGAGCCTGCGTGGGTGTTTTTCACTCCACACCAGGGAGCATCTAATCAGAGAATAAAAGAAAAAAAATAGTAGTTTTATAACTAATTTCAGGAACTTGAACACTTGTGTCTTACATTCCTGCTTGTCTCATTTCTTCCTTATATATACAGTATATATCTTTCACATGGCACTTTGGAAATAAAATTAAAATTCTCATTTGATTGCTTCAACATTGTTACAGGCAGGTAAATACAGGTAGTCCTAGATTTACAACCACTATTGAGCCTAAATTTCTGTTGATAAATGAGACATTTGTTAAGTGAGTGTTGCCACATTTTACGGCCTTTCCTGCCAGTTAGTTGAAACTCTGCAGTTTTTACATTACTAACATGGTTGTTAAGTGAATCTGGCTTCCTCATTGACTTCACTTGTCAGAAGGTCACAAAGGTGATCACGTGACCTGGAATACTACAACCATTTGAATGTTTCCCTGAAAGTAAGACCTCCCCAGATAATAAGCCATTCCCGAAAATATGCCAACAGCTGCAGCCATGAGGTGACCATGCTCCGCTGTCTCTGCACCTCAAAAATAATAAGACCTCCCCCAAATCAGGCCAAGCGCTTATTTCGGGGGTCAAAAGAAAATAAGACACTGTCTTATTTTCAGGAAACACAATAGTGTAAGTTGAGGATTATCTGTATATAAGTGGCTTTTACAAGTAGCTGGAAGTGCAGACTGAATATAAAACAGCAATATCAATACAATTATTCCAAAGACTACACCCTTCTTAGGTTGGTATATTCAAAACTCTGATTTAATGAACCATTTGGGGGAAAAGGATGTCTTGTTAAAACTTGGTGACATCCAAGTGAAACTGCCTATTTTATCTAAAACCCATTAAACTAAGGTTCTATTGTATCTGATTTTGGTAACTGATAAGATACTGAAGAGATTGTTTGAAATACTGTGTTAAGCTTCCACTGAAACCTGTCTGAATCTTATTACCCAGCCCTTTTGGAACAGTCGTTAGAATTTGCTGACAATATCATATAAAATAAATAATAAGGCACTCTATTTGGTAAAGCTTGCTCCACCAACATATTCATTTAAAATGTATTATTATGTAAACAGTTTCTGAGGGGAAAAAAAGATTACCAAGCACAACGTTTGATATATTTTTCTGCTCTTACCTAGCTTACAGCCATATGTAAGCAGTGCTGCCCATAGCTAGTTGATTGATGGAAAGATATACATCCCACCAGGTCATGATGAAGCTATAGAGCCATGGTGGCACAGTGGTTAGAGTGTAGTACAGCAGGCTACTTCTGCTGCTTGCCGGCTGCCTGCAATTTGGCAGTTCAGATCTCACCAGGCTCAAGGTTGGTGAAGGTTCAGCCTTTCATCCATCCGTGGTTGGTAAAATGAGGATCCAGATTGTTGGGGGCAAGATGCTGACTCTGTAAACCGCTTAGAGGCAGCTGTAAAGCACCGTGAAGCGGTATAAGTGCTATTGCTATTATACCTTGGTTTCATCTACTTTGGGGAAAGAGTGAGTAGCACATAAGGGTAACCGTGTTCTACCAGTATTATGCTCTTCCTCAGAAGCCGCCTTCATAGATTGTTGTCAAAACACACACGGTGATGTCATGGTGCAAAGTTTGCCCTTATGTATTATGTATTAAAACGGATGCAACAACTTACACATAGATTGTGCTTGCAGGATGATATAGGTTTTGCCACTTTTCTCCCACAAAATGGTACTTTCCAGATACCTTGGCAATGCAAGTCTCCACTTCAGCCTTGTTAGGATTATGAAAGTTAAGGCCTAATATACACACAAAGGTTATCAGGCTGGTTTTGCTGATAACTGAGAAAAGTATAATCCAATATTTGATGTGGATCTAGCAAAATGCCAGGCTTGGGAGCAGGAATAGGTTTGGAGTTCCTTCTCTGCATCGTGCTGTGTTTTTGAGGCTGGTTCAGAGTTTTCTGGAAGTGTTGTCTGGAACACATTTTTATTCACCAGGCTTGCTTCCAGAAATCCCACCAAACTGTCCCCAGAATGTCATGATCCACAACAGGAATGGAAGATTCCAGGTTTCTTTGGAGTATTTTGTTCCTGAATCTGTTTTGCAATATGACTAAAGGACTGACATTTTTTTTAAAGGGGCATTTCCCCTTTTTTATTGATGAATTAGCTCTCTGGATAATCATGCTAAGCTAATACAAAGCTGCTTTTCCAAAAGGCAACTAGACTTCTTGGTGATTGTTTTTTTTTAAATGTTTCGCTTCTTAATTCAAGAAGCTACTCCCGTTCTTACCCAAGAAGCTTCTTGGATGAGGAATGAAATGTTTTCAAAGAAAAATCCCAAGAGAGTTCACTTGACTTTTGGAAAAGCCACTTTGGTACAACCATGACCTGGATGATTGAGCGTCTCCATAAACATACTAAGCTAACCTTGCATCTGGCCTGTGATTTGGATGCACCATCTCAAGACTGCAACCCAACTATATCTCAGATCTAAAAGAGTTTTGAAAATGATAAATTAGTGAAAGCAAAGCGACTTACCTGTCTCTATCATTAACCTTTCGCTGGAATTGACTTCACTGTTTCAAGGTTGGCTTCCGTTTCAGAGAACTGGAAATAATATTAGAAGCTAGTTAGCTGAAATTGTCTATCACTTACTTTTGTTGAGGAGCATAAAAAAGAAACTGCTCCCAAATTCAATACATAATTTTTGTTTTTTGAACGGTATTGAACATACTCCAATTGACATAGAGTGATTTTTTTTCCCAACTAAAAACTAGGAGAGCAACAATGCATTAAATGTAATTAAAGTTGAATTCTATTGCATCTCGATACACAGAAGCTCTAAGGCTTCTAAAGTCACAGCTTTATATTTTGCTCACTTTTCATTTTCTGTATTTTGTAAAGTGGGGGCGAGATTGAGGTGAGTAACGTTGTATTCAAAATTATTTCTAACCCTTTGGTCATCAGGAGGATTTCCTAAGTTCTTGAACTGAATACCTTATCTGAAAATTGCAGATAAAGGATTTTTCTGAGCTAAGACTAGCATAACTGACTGAGATTTTGATTGTTGTATATTATTGACAAGGGACGTGGTGGCTCAGTGGCTAAGACGCTGAGCTTGTGGGTCAGAAAGTTCGGCGGTTCGAATCCCTAGCACTGCGTAACAGTGCGTCTTCGGCGTTTAGTCATGCCGACTGCATGACCACGAAGACGTCTTCAGACAGCACTGGCTCTTCGGCTTTGTAATGGAGATGAGCACCGCCCCCTTGAGTCGGGAACAACTAGTACATATGTGCGAGGGGAACCTAACATAATTGCAGTGCTTTAGAAAGCTAATGTGGCCCATCAAACACAGCATGGACAGCCTACGAGCATCTTTTCTCCTTGTTTCCTGCCTCAAGCTTCAAAAAATAAGGCCTTTATATTTTTCATATCCCTGGCAAGACAGACTACATCTGGGTGAGGAACTCTGGCAACTTTACGACCTGTGGACTTCAACTCCCAGATTTCCTGAGCCAGCTGACTCAGGAATTCTGGGAGTTGAAGTCCACAGGTCATAAGCTGCCCATCTGCACTACGTGGTAATGAGCTACCTTTTAATTTTATTTTTTTTTAAAGTCACAAACACCTACCAAACGAAAAACGAATGCTCGATGGAAAGTTAATGTTTAAAATAACTTACCAACCATTAATCCCTATATAAAGATCCAGATCTATGAGAGCTGCCGCTTCTTCTTGGTGCCATCAAAGAATGAACCTATAAAAAATAATTAGAAAGCATACATATCATAAGACGGAAGGTAATGTTCGTTAATGCAGGCAGTCCTCAACGTATGCCCCATCACAATCATTGCAAAAGTTATAAAGCGGGTCACCCTTGTAACCCTATCAAATCTTAATGATCTTTTTTGTGGTAGGGTGTTAAGTGGAACTCATTGTTTGCTATGGGCTGATTTTTGCCGCAAACCCGGAAATGCAGATCACATGACATGGGGTTGCTGATCACCTGAAATGCAGTCATGTGACTATGGGGAGGAGACATGGTCATCAGAAGTTCAGATCGTAAGTATCCCTGAGGAAGTCTGTCATAACTTTGCATGTTACTATGGGAGTGGGTCATAAGCTGAGGACTACATGTATTCAGTTATACAGTTCCCTCTAATTATTTTTGTTGATCTTTCTGGATGTCATCTGGCAGCTGTGCATGCATGAAAATTGTGAGAAAGGTCAGCAGTCTCCGAAGTGGGGTGTGGGAGGAGTCACAGCTGGATATTGTCATGGCCCATCTGCCCGGAGACTGAGGTAAATCTTGAGGCCACACCTCTACCCCTCCTCTGACTCTCCCAGATTAACCTCAGTCTTCGGCCCAGAAGGAGCTAAATACCTGGCTCTTCTCGGCGTGAACCTTTCCTTTTTTTTCCTTTACCTTAAAAATCTTTTTACCTTTTGAAATTGTACCTCCACGAGGAATTTACCTTCAAGTAATTCGTCGGACGATCCTCCTCTCGTGTGCTCAGCAATCCGCCTGGCACAGTAGCGGTTGCGCTACTGAGAGGCCTAGAAGCAGCGGCCCGGCGGCGGACAGGGAGACCCAAGCCCTGCGCCCACAGCTTGGCCGGACGCAAGCTGCTCCACTGAGATCTTCAAGCACAGGAAGAGAGCAGCTAAGTCGGAGCGGCTCACATGATCGGATCCCCTGGTCGGCGGTCACCATCTTGAACAAGAGAGCGCAGGCTCGGAGAGCAGTTCCGGTCTCTGGTCGCAGAGACCGCAAGCACCGCCAGCCAGAAGAGGACCGGTCTGAGCTCCACCGTCAACCAGGGAGGGCCACAGCTTCGGGTGGTAGGCCAGATCCGACTCAAGTTGCGGATTGGCAACATGGAAGAAACGAAGGAGAGGAGGGGGATCGTTGAACAGTGAGTAGAGTGATGGCGGATAATTTAAGGAGTGCGGGGCTGGGCAGAACTTCCCCAAGGGGAACAGACCCAGGAGAAGGATCTTCCAGAGGATCCTACCCTGCAAAGAGGGGCAGAGCCACGACAGGGAAGTGCACCCCCAAATCACGGAGGGAGCATTCTAGAAAGGAAGCGAGGGTGACCAGGGCACCAGGCAGGAGAAACAGGAACATGATCAGTCCTTCCCCGGTCAGGTCCCGATCCCCATTCAGGGGCACTTCACCAGGGGACCTGCCCGGCCTACCAGCCTCGCCACGTGGCTCCCTAAGGGGGGGTAGCTCTCTATCCCCCTCCACTATCTCCAGCCCATCCTTCTGGAGCATGAGGAGACCCCTTTGGCCACTGCCCAAGTAGCCAGCCAAGGCAACGCCTGGCAGCACAGGCCTCCCAGGCTATCTCCGGCCTACCCAGAGCACTCTCAGGGATTCCAGGAGGTCTTAGCTAGAGTTTCAATGGCCTAGGAACAAGGCAGTCCATAGGATACCTCAAGGTCATCTAGACCAACCCAGTCCTTCCACTCCAGAGACCTAGAGAGGAATCCCTCTCCACAGCTAGTGAGGAGGTCGGAGTCAGAGGAGGGGGGGCTTAAGGAGGGTGGGTTTCTCTGATGAAGCCCAAACCCCGGAGGCTCCATCTATCTTGGGCCTATTCCACCCACTCTCTTTATTTCCCTGCTGCATAAAGCTAAGGCCACAGCAGACCTGCATGTTCTAGTAACCAATCAGGACACTGCCAAAGCTGGGAAGAGTCGGGGAGCCAAGAAAGGTCCTTTCCACAGACCTCAGGTGGAGAAGGAGGAAATTACCCCAGTCCTGTTCCTAGAGGTGCTCAAATCACAATGGGCCCAACCAGGAACCTTTCCTACACCTGGGAGCAATGATCGCAGGTTTTACAACATTAACACGAATTTGGATCAAGCCTTGCAGGTTCCATCAGTGGACGCTCCAGTGGTAAGCCTGGCACCCTCCTCACCAGTGGTGACAGGAGACACTTCCAACTGCCTGAAACCAGAGGACAGGAAGGCAGAAATAATCATGCGCACGACATTCCAGGCGGTATCGTGGGCAATTAGGGCTGCCATGGCAGCCTCCTTTTTTAACAGGTCCACCTTACTGTGGCTGGAACAGCTCCGTGACAGAACCCCAGCTTCGGACGTCAGACTCCTACAGGACATCACAAAGGTGATGGCGGCCACCCAATTCTCAGCGGATGCCACACTGGACGCGGTAAGATACTCTTCCAGAGCTCTGGCCTCTTCAATGGCATCCAGGCGTTTGCTGTGGCTGCATAACTGGCAGGCGGAGTTCCGGGCAAAGTGGCATTTAGCAGGCACAGAGTACACAGGAGGGCAGCTGTCGGTCCATCCCTGGACCCCATCGTCGTCAAGGACAAAAACAAGCGGAAAGTCTTTCCGTCCACCCCTGGTTCGCAGATCTGATAGAACTGTCCATCGCCCCCCATTGAAGGATCCCTCAGGGGGAGGTAACCCTGACCCAGGGGAGTCTGCTTCACCCAGACCCAGACTGGCTCCAATTGACTGTCTGGAGATTGAGCGGACACAGCTAAGAGAGGCCCAAATTTCCACCAAAGTCATAGGAACCATAGAGGTGGCCAGAAGATCCACCACTCGCATCCATGACACGAACTGGGTCTCCTTCGCGGCCTGGTGCTGCTCGGCTCAAGTAGAATCGACCGCGGCCACCGTTCCGCAAGTCATGGAGTTCCTCCAGGATGGCTTGGAGAAGGGCCTAGCCCATAGCACCCTCAGAAGGCAGGTCTCGGCCCTGGCCATCATCCTGAGGGGAGTGGGCACACAGTCCTTATCCCAACTCCCTATCATCAAATGGTTCCTCAAGGGTGCAACCAATCTCAAACCCCCGGCAATTCACCGTTTCCCCTTGTGGGACCTACCTATAGTGCTCCAGACTCTCCTGGAAGCACCCTTCAAGCCGCTAAGGGAGGTGAGTCTTCAGCTGCTCACGCTCAAGGTTCCTCGTGGCTATTACCTCGGCCAGGAGGGTGTCAGAGATCAACACACTGTCAACCAGGGCGGATCTCTGCATCTTCCACAGTAACAGGGTGGTCCTAAGACTCGACCCTGCCTTCATGCCAAAGATCAATTCTCCCTCTCATAGGGCTCAGGAGATTATTCTCCCAAATTTTTGTCCAGCTCCCCCCAGCAGAAGGGAGAGGTCCTGGCATCACCTGAATGGCCTCAAGATTTACCTCAGTCTCTGGGCAGATGGGCCATGACAATACCCAGCTGTGACTGCTCCCACGCCATACTTCAAGACGTGCAGTTCAGGTAAGACCAACTGACAATTCCGCCTAAGAAGAAGGTGTGGCTTCTCTCTCTTTCACAGCTGTGTTTTTCTTTGTGCTACCTATTGTCGCCCGCCAGCGGAGATGGCAGCAGAGTCGGACAGTAAGGAGGTTAGGGAGAAACATGGGCCATTCCTGGGGGCTGAGGAAAGCTCAGACGAGGGCTCTGTGCCAGAGGCAGAGAGGGAGCTAGACAGCAGCGAGGCAGAGGAACAACTGGAGCCTGTTCCCAGTGTGCGCATGTGCAGAGCTGCCAGAAGACAAGAACAACTAAGAAAGCAGGGTCGACTTAAGAGTAAAGCCGCACCTTGGAGGTGATTGGCCCCTCCCATAGGATACAAAAGAGCGAAAGGAGTGAGCTTTTGCAAGAAACAATTCGTTTAGTCAGTTGTTTCAAGAGTGGAAAGTTCTGTTTGTAACTTGACTCTGTGCTAAGTTTTTGCCTTGCCCTGTGTTTGGAAACTAGTTATTTGGTAGCTCTCCAAATGAGATAAGGTTCTTGTTGATAAACATTCCTCTGAAAGACTGTTTGCTAAGCCTTGCTGACTGTGAATGAAAGGAATTCACAGTCGTGTAAATAATAGGGGTTTTGCCAGGACCAAGACTCTGCTTCTTGCTTTTTAAGGAAGCCTAGGTCAGAACACTACCCCACCAGACGCTGGTATCCCAGTCTATCCGTGTTCAACTTCTAAACATGGCTAACATGACTTAAGGTTGACCAGTTCATGCAAGGACACTTGCCAAATTTAAAACAAAAAGATTCAGATGACAGAAATTCCAATTCATAACAAACAAACAAAAATTGGCTTGATGCTAGATCCAAACTGCTATTTCTTCCACTAGAGTTTTAGAAGGTTTGGGCAAAGAATGCAGACACAAAGATAAATCTCTAACCTATTTGTAATACAAATATAGCAATAGATGTTTAAATCACAAAATACATGTAATGCTGAAAAACATTATAGCTGTGTTGCACTTACCACTCCTCCTGTACACCGCTCTCTATTTCGTCTCATTATATCTATGGAAAAGAAGAATTTGATTTTAGAATCCCAAGAGCTTATGTTCCCTCAAAAGTATACATTTCTTCTTCTAATCCCCTAACAAAACTCACCTAGGAATTCTGGGTGCGAATTCCTACAGTGCAAAAACATTGGCAATTTGGTTTGCTCAGCTAGATCGAACTGTTTTTCAAAATACCTGAAAGAAAATAAAAAATTTATTTACCAGTCACTGAATCTATAGGGTTTATACGGCTGCTCAATTGTCATTCTGGATGACAAGCCAATACATCATTTAAAAAAAAGAGAGATTTCAGAGACAAAGTAATAATTGACTTCAAACCATTTTAGAGAGCCAGCAATTGGGAATCAAACATATTACCCTTTTCCAGACAGACAGGAGTTCTTAGTCCTGACCGAAATGCCCAAGAAAACAGCCCAATTACCTCTGGACTGTGAAAGGGTTTTAGCTGTGCCATGACTAACGCAGGTCTCCAAAACAGCAGAGGTGTGCAGAAAACACAGGTCTGTTTTGTGATCTTCCATCAGAGAGGCAAATATTTTAAAAGTTTACATATATTTGTAACCAAGACATTCTACATCTTGCTAGCCTAATACAGGTAGTCCTCAATTTACAACCTTTCGTTTAGCCGACCAAGTTATAACGGGACTGAAAAAGGTGACAATCGGTGCTTGCGCTTACAAGCCTCCACAGGTGATGGAAGACAGCTGGGAAGGTTGCAAATGGGGATTAGGTGATTCCCAAGATGCTAAAACCAAACGTCGTAAATACATGCTGGTTGCCAGGTGCCCAAATTTTGATCATGTGACCATGGGGTCTGATTGATTTAACAACCATGGCAAAAAAGATAAAGTAAACATCCTGGTTAGAATTGTGGTTGTAAGTCAAAGACTGCCTGCAATGTCAGGACCAAAAAGATGTTGAATATCCCCTTATTGTGAGCATCCAAAAGTGTCTGATCAATTTTTGCCAAATCCTAGGAAAGGCATCCAGCAAGACAATCCATGTGAATGAAGTTTAGTAAAAATGTTCTTTTGTGTTACTTTTTTTGTTCCTAAAAACTGTTTCCCCCCAACATTTCATTTAACTTTTCTTGACTGACTAATTCCTGAGCAAAGATATCCACTCCTCTTAGTAATGTCTTACTCTGTGGCAACAGCTTTCAGGGAGGGAGGAAGATACACAAACATACAAACACACACGTACATAAAAATGGCAATCTGCACTATGATGTGGACATTTCCAGAGGTGGGCGCCACATAAATTAACAACCGGTTCGCCCAGCACTGGAAATGTCAGTGTGCCACCCGCATATGCGCATGACCTTCCACGCATTTGCTTTGCTCGCGCGCCTGCACACATGCGTGCGGCTTCAAAAACATGCCTAAATAGAATGGCAGGTCACAACAATCAGTTTGCCCAAACTGGTCTGAACCAGCCCATCACTGGACATTTCCCCATTTGGGAGAAATGCAGATTGCCCTCTGGGCTTTCACATCCCACACAGAGATGCAACTTGGTCACCTCATCCCAGCTATCTACCGTGTTTTTCGGAGTATAAGACGCACCTTTTCCCCCTCAAAACAGGCTGAAAATCTGGGTGTATCATACATTGAATACAGCATTTTTTGACTCCTGAAACCCCACCCCCTTTACCAAAATGGCTGTGCATAGCCTTTAGGAGGCTTCCAGAGTACTCCTGGGGGCTGGGGAGGGCAGAAATGAGCGAAAAACGGACCACTTTTTGCTCAATTTTGCCCCCCCTCCAGCCGCCAGGAGTACTCTACAAGCTTCCTAAATGCTATTCATGCCCTTTTGGGGGGGGGGGGAGAACCGGGGCCGTTTTCACAAAAAATGGTCTGTTTTGGGGAGGTTTGCAGAGTGCAAAAACTTTTTTTTTAAATTTGCCTGTTGGTGCGTCTTATACTCCAGTGCGTCTTATACTCCGAAAAATACAGAAATTTTACGACCGTTTCTGTCTTATCAGACTAAGCGGAAGCACCAGATCCAGAATGAAAATCTAGGCAGCCCTTACGCTGTCGAGATGGATAACGGGATTCAGAAACAGAGAATCTCTTTTACGACCCTCAGTCTGAGGATAAACAGTGGAAAGGTTGACCTGCTCTTTGCTTTTCCTTCAGCTTAACATAGGCCAAAGATGTTTTACGGCTTCTGATGGACGTTCCTGGAAAAAATCCTCTATAGAACAGTACACAATGTGGAGGTTAAAAAAACAGGGTGGCCAGAACAATATATTTGAAAAAATAAATACATTTCTTACTTGAGTTGGATGTCTTTGGGGCAGAATTCTAATCTGTCAAAGTCTGGAAAGAGGAAAACAGACAGTGAAGAGGCCTTCAAAAGATTGCCATGAACAAACAATGCACTTACTCCAGGGAGTTAATACCTACCCAAGCCACACTCCCCAACTGCGACCACTTTCCCTCTGTTCTTCTCAGCTAAATCTTGCAACTCCTCTAAGTACTGGTCAGGATTACCCTCATCGAATGCTCCACAGCGAGTGGGATGGCAGCCAACGGTACTGTAAAACATTTCTGAAATCAGACCACATGAAAGAGTAGATATAACCAACTGATGCAGACTCTTATTAAAAGATAAAGGGAAAATAAGAACCTGCTCTGTCTGTATACACAGATAGTCCTCAACTTAGAACCACAATTTCTGTTGCTAAGAGAGTTTTGGGAACATGAGTTTTGCTCCATTTGGCAACTTTTCTTGCCACAGTTGTAAAGTGAATCACCTCAGTTGTTAAATTGACATGGTTAAGTGGATCTGGCTTCTCTCTTGACTTTGCTTCTCTGAAGGTTTGCAAAATGGGATCAGGTAACACGAAAGGGTAGGAATTGCAACCAATTCATTCTTCGGCATTAACGCCAGTTAGATAATCTTTTCCTCTCTAGGTAGATGCCCGAAGTGACAATTGTCAGCAGCCTCTCAAACTTTTCCTGGAGATCCTCCCCACATACAAGCACATTACACAAATACACACATGTGCAGATAGTCCTCGGCATACAACCAAAATTAAGCCCAGAATTTATGCTGCTAAGTGAGAAATTTCTTAAGTGAGTTTTGTTGTATGGCTTTTCTTGCCACATTTACCAAGTGGAATCACTGCGGTTGTTAAAATTGGTAACATGGTTGTTAAATGAATCTAACTTCCCCATTGACTTGGCTTGTCAGAAGGTGGCAAAAAGGGGATCGATCACATGACTCCGGGACCTGTCATAAGTACATGCCAGTTGCCAAGCATCCAAATCTGGATCATGGGAATGCTGCATTGTTTGTAAGTGTGGAAAATGCCATAGATCACATTTTTCATTGTCCTTTTACTTTGAACGGTCACTAAATGAATGGTTGTAAGTTGAGAACTACCTGTACTTGCCATCTCCCGATTTCTCTCCTCCCATGTCAAGCCCTTGCTTTCATTATGTGACCACTGGATCAGTGGTGGGATTCAATTTTTTTTTACCACCGGTTCTGTGGATGTGGTTTGGTGGGCATGGCATAGCTCGGTGGGCATGACAGGGGAAGGTTACTACAAAATCCCCATTCCCTCTTGATCAGCTGGGATTCAGGAGGCAGAGAATAGATGGGGGTGGGGCCAGTCAGAGGTGGTATTTAGTAGTTCTCCGAAATACTCAAAATTTCTGCTACTGGTTCTCCAGAACTAGTCAGAACCTGCTGAATACCATCTCTGGCAAGGATACTGCAAAATCCCCATTCCCTCCCGATCAGCTGGGACTTGGGAGGCAGAGAATAGATGGGGTTGGGGCCAGTCAGAGGTGGTATTTACTGTTCTCCGAACTACTCAAATTTTCCGCTACTGGCTCTCCAGAACTGATCAGAACCTGCTGAATACCACCTCTGAACTGTATCCTCTCCATATTCTTTTCTCAGTGAGGGTGAGATAAGCACCTTTCCTAATTTGCAGGTGCAGGAAAAGTTTCACTTCCCTTTTAAGCAAATGCAAGTGTGGTATAATTCAAGCATTCCACTTAAGGGTGGCGCATGATATAAGGAAAGAAATACCATTGGTTTGGGCCAGCTGCAAGGCATCTTTGCTGTCTTGTAAATTTCCAGCTGTGATGATGAGCTGAAATGAAGAAAAAAGATGTAAATGCTAATTTCCAAATGCCAAGTTTAATATGCTTTGTGGGTGTGGGGACATAAATTGAAAGTCAACAGCAAGGAAAAATACAGTTCAGACAATAAAAAGGAAGACATTTAAAAACATTTAATGCCAAAGTTACCTTTTGAACCCCAATTTTTACTGCTCTGTCTATTACGTCCAAGAAATCATCTGCAAATACAGACATACATATAAATATGTTAAATTAAAAATCCATATTTTTAAAACGCAGTGATGTTCAAACATATAACTGTTCACAATTCCTATTTCCTGGTTTGGGTGTCTTGTTCTTCAAAGCTTCGTAACAATAAGCATGGCAATCATCTTATGCCATCTTAATTAAACTGTAAACCTGAATGTAGCATTCCACTCTTTTCAACTTTTTGACAGGAAAAATATTGCTGTGTACAAATGCAATATATGTAGAGCGCTGATATATTTTCCAACAGAACTTCAAAGGAAGAGCCTTCTCCAAATTGATGGAATGGGATCACAGCTGATAAGGATTTGGAGCAGTATTTGAAATCACAAGCAACTCCAGCTTTCTCCATTGACTTTCCTTATTGAGAACCCTTTGGGAAGACCACAAATTGTGATGACATGACCTTGAGATGTTGCAATTGTTATGAATACAGATACCGTAGTCCTGAACTTACAACGGTTCATTTAGTGACTGTTCAAAGTTACAACAGCACCAAAATATATGATCATTTTTCACATTTATGATCATTGTAGCATACCCAGGATCATGTGATTTACATTCAGATGCTTGACAACTGACTGACATTTATGACGGTTGCAGTGTCCCAGAGTCATGTGACAAGCAAAGTCAATGGGGAAGCTGGATCCACTTAACAATTGTTACTAATTTAACAACTGCAACAATTCACTTAACAAATATGGGAAGAAAAGCCGTAAGGTGGGGCAAAACTCAATACATTTCTTATTTAACAACATAAATTTTGGGTTCAATTGTTGAGGACTATTGGTACATGCTGGTTGCCAAACACCAGATTTTGATACTGTGACTGTGGGGATATTGCATTGGTTCTAAATGTGATGACTTGGTCATAAGGCACATTTTTCAGTACGTCATAACTTCAAACAATTGTTAAACAAATGGCCGTAAATTAAGAATTGCCTGTAGTAACAGAATTTATCTTCCCATGCTCAAAAATTCAGAACAATGTTCACCATAGACATGAATATTCTTCTTAATCGAGAGGAAGTAGACCAAAACAGAGAAATTACACTAACAATAAAGGTACATTTTGGTCAAGGCTGTGTTTTCTCCAACTGAGTTACATAGCTGTGATGGCTGGATCACAAGGAACGCTGAAGAAAGAGAAATGGATGTCCCTGAATTGTGGCATATGCTACAAAAATAATTATGAATACCTTGAACTTCATATTTTAGTTCAGGAGTGTCCAACCTTCAATCAATCAGTTCAGAGGTGTCCAACCTTGGCAAGTTTAAGACTTGTGGACTTCTGGGAGTTGAAGTCCACAAGTCCTACAGTTGCCAAGTTTGGGCATCCTAATTGAATTCATGAAATAAAACCAAACCTCTGGAGGCACTAATGCAATAATTAAAATATTTTGGGCATAAGTCAGTGGAGAAAACCATGAAGCTTGGAAAAAAATTGAAAGAAGTTGAAAAAGCAACTGATAGCACAGAAAGTGCTTTCTCTTCAGTGATCAAGTGAATGAACATCAAACAAAATACATGAAGGCTTTCATCTTAGAGGTTTCTTTCCTTTTCAGGGTCCAGAGAAAATACAGCATGAAAAGGCCTACTTAAAATTATTCTGCATCTATATACTCCAACATCTGGTGTTGGGAATAAACTAATAAAAAGCTTTACCTTTATGTTTTTGGGTGCCTCTGTAAATACCTCTGAACATAGGATCGGTTAAGTTAACACCAATATCTAGTTAAAAGGAAAAAAAATGATTAGTTGCTAACTGGGTTGAGGGCAGGTATATAATTTTGCTCCCTGCAGCAAAGGTAATCTTTGCTTTTCAGCATCTTCTCAAAGCATCCCCACTGCAGCTCAACACTGACAGGAGAGCCTTCAATAAAACCCTATTGGCTCAAGCAGGTTCTTCACCTCTGACAGGATAATGGGGAATGGAAGGATTTATAGTCCTTTTAGACAGCTGGTCATTTGCATCCTTTTTAGAGGGTCGGTGAAGCACTTGGAGGTTTATCTGTGTCCTCAGGGTCACCTGAGTGATGTACCTGATCCCTTTAGTTTGCACTTTTTCCCCTGGAAATCCATTCCTACTCTCAAACCATTTAAAGGGTATTTGTCCCAAATTGTATAGAATTGTAGATTCTCAGCCAGGTTATGCTTGTCCCAAAGGTGCTTTTTCAGGAGGCAACTGGACTTTCTGTTTTTTTTCTTCTTCTTTTGAAACCCCAACCTATCCTATCAGAGCTGAAGAAGCTTCTTGGATGAGAACCAAAGAAAATACAAGAAAGCCAGTTTCCTCCTGAAAAAGCATCTTTGGATGGCTGAGAATCTCTGCTGATGTTTTAGCCATACAATTTGGGAGGAATACCCTTTTAATGGTGTGGGAATAAGGAATAGATTTCCAGAGGGGAAAAAATGGCAGACTACAGGAATCAGGACCACTACTCAGGTGACCGTGAGGACACAGATAAACCTCCAAGTGGTTCACCAACCCTCTAAAACAGGGGTCTCCAACCTTGGCAACTTTAAGCCTGAAGGACTTCAACTCCCAGAATTCTTAGCTGTCTGGGGAATTCTGGGAGTTGAAGTCCACCAGGCTTAGAGTTGCCAAGGTTGGAGACCCCTACTTTAAAAGGATGCAAAGGACCAGCTGTCTGCAAGGAATATAAATCCTTCCATTCCCCACTATCCTGTCAGAGTTGAAGAAGCTTCTTGGATGAGAAGCGAAACGTCTTCAAAGTAAAACCAGAAAGTCCAGTTGTCTCCCGAAAAAGCACCTTTGGGACAACCATGACTGGATGACTAAGAATCTCCATAGACCAAGCGGGGACCAGCGAGCTCCAAGGGCTTCTCAACTGCTATTCTTCCCCAGGAGGGGTTGCCCGAGCAGGCGTTCCCACGTGTCATTCATTCCCACGGCCACCCAACTCCGCATTCTGCCCCAGGCCGCCCGGACGCCGCGCCGTTCCCGAGTTGCCAGGGCAACCGCCCTCTCACCAATGAACTTGAAGCGACTCATGACGACAGCGGCAGAAGCCCGCGACGGCCCCAAAGAGGCAGAAGGAAGACGAGTTGTTACGCGCCGCCCCTCATTTCCGGTTGCCTCGGGACCACGGCTGTTTCTCCCCCGCCC
This sequence comes from Thamnophis elegans, assembly GCF_009769535.1. Taxonomy (NCBI): domain Eukaryota; kingdom Metazoa; phylum Chordata; class Lepidosauria; order Squamata; family Natricidae; genus Thamnophis; species Thamnophis elegans. The sequence goes on from NC_045548.1 coordinate 67,195,035, forward strand.
CCCCCTCCCGAAGGAAACGGAACGTCCGGAAACGGAACGTTCCAGGGCAGGAAGTGCCCGCCTTATGACGCTATCTAGAAGGCGTTCTTGCCGCCAGGATTCCAACGAGTTGGTTTTGCACAACGCGCCCAGACAAAAGCTAAATTTTAAAAAAGAAATTCTGTTAAAATAGCTATCGATGTGAAGTCAGTCTCGTTTAATAACAGCAGACTCCCAGCACCCTCCTAGCAATGGGCCGCTCCGTTTGTATTGGCCGGTGTGTGTGTTTATGTGTATGTGTGTACAACCCTACCCTAATGATGTTATCACAATTTACTATACCGTATCGTACAGAGGGTCTCCAACCTTGACAACTTTTAAGACTTGGGGACTTGGGCTCCCAGAATTCCTCAGCCAGCTTTGTTTTACTGACTGAGGAATTCTGGGAATTGAAGTCCCCAAGTCTTAGAGTTGCCAAAGTTGGAGACCTCCTGCTCTGCTGTACTGTACTCTACAGAGTACAGAATTATTGAGTCTGTCATCTGCACCTCTATAATTGTCTGGTTTGGTTCTGCAACACAAGACAGACAAAGACTTCAGAGGATAATCAGAAATGCAGAAAAAGCAATTGCTACCAGCCTGCCTTCCATTGAGGACCTGTACACTGCACGAGTGGAAAAGAGGCTGTGGAAATATTTAGAGACCCCTCGTATCCTGGACATAAACTATTCTACCTTATGATTATTCCTTATTATTATCGACGAATGTATCTTGTCTTTTTATGTACACTGAGAGCATACGCCCCAAAGACAAATTCCTTGTGTCCAATCACACTTGGCCAATAAAGAATTCTATTCTAGGGCTTCGGGGGGAGGACCCTGCCGCCGTCGGGAGCTCAACGGAGCTCCTCTCAGGGTTCTGGTCTGTATATCTTATAAGATCTATAGATATCTCCCCTTTCTGGCAGAAAGGGGCAGGGAGAAGGTCAGTCGTTAGGATCTCTTTGTAATTCATAGCTTTTTTTTTGCTGTGAATGGAG